>NC_069506.1:27901994-28044494 GCF_027579735.1 Bombina bombina | reverse complement strand
AGGGCTGAGATGCTACAGTATCATATAGTAAATACTGTATATATATCAGGGCTGAGATGCTACAGTATCATATAGTAAATACTGTATATAACACATATATAGGGTATATCAGGGCTGAGATGCTACAGTATCATATAGTAAATACTGTATATAACACATATATAGGGTATATCAGGGCTGAGATGCTACAGTATCATATAGTAAATACTGTATATAACACATATATAGATATATCAGGGCTGAGATGCTACAGTATCATATAGTAAATACTGTATATAACACATATATAGATATATCAGGGCTGTGATGCTACAGTATCATATAGTAAATACTGTATATAACACATATATAGATATATCAGGGCTGAGATGCTACAGTATCATATAGTAAATACTGTATATAACACATATATAGATATATCAGGGCTGTGATGCTACAGTATCATATAGTAAATACTGTATATAACACATATATAGGGTATATCAGGGCTGTGATGCTACAGTATCATATAGTAAATACTGTATATAACACATATATAGATATATCAGGGCTGAGATGCTACAGTATCATATAGTAAATACTGTATATAACACATATATAGATATATCAGGGCTGTGATGCTACAGTATCATATAGTAAATACTGTATATAACACATATATAGATATATCAGGGCTGAGATGCTACAGTATCATATAGTAAATACTGTATATAACACATATATAGATAATCCTCTGCAAGGGTTATAGCTTTGTTGGGGAATTAAAATGAGAGATGAGGAGAAAAAAAAAAAAGATTAAAGGCTCCTCTCCCTTTATTTGCCATTTCTATGTCCTCACTCTTTTAGATGTTTTCCGGGTTTGTATATTCTCCTCTTGTTACGGCCTTATGTAAGTATATAGATCCTAAAAATGGTCTTATTAATTGTATTTGTACTTCCATAAATTGATATTTAATAACGTGTTTGCATTTGCAAAAAAATGGTTTTATTTTTGTTTCTGAACCTATCGATGACTCAAACTGTTCTATAATCAGTTTGTTATAAAGTTTCTTTTTAATTTAAGAAAATGTTGGGCAATATTTTAATTTCCAGTATTTAAATATTTTCGGCCAGATTACGAGTTTTGCATTATGAGTGGCTCGGTAATAACTTGCAAGTTATTTCCACCGCTCACCTTTAATAGCGCTGCTATTACAGGTTTGCAAAAACCCAGCGCTTGCGGGCGATATGGTTGCCTTGAGCTCCATACCGCGCACAAATACCAGCGCTGCTTTGATGTGCTTGTGCACGATTTCCCCATAGAAATCAATGGGGAGAGCCGGCTAAAAAAAAGCCTAACACCTGCAATAACGGAGCGTAAAGCTCCGTAACGCAGCCCCATTAAAGTCTATGGGGAAAAAAAATGTACGTTTACACCTAACACCCTAACATAAACCCCGAGTCTAAACACCCCTAATCTGCTGCCTCCGACATCGCTGACACCTACATAAATTTATTAACCCCTAATCTGCTGCCCTCATAACGCAAAACTCATAATCTAGCTGTTTGTTTCTTACCAATAAAATAGTTGTATTTTTCAATCAAGTATTTTTAAAAAAACTTTGTTGGTCTAATATAAGAAAAATAATATGTTTTAGAGATAAATCAACTTTTTCCTTAAGTATCTTTTTCAACCAATAATTAACTTTCTTCCAAATTTCCTGTATTTTAGGACAACTCCAGAGACTGTTAATACGGTAAGCTTTTGGGTAGTTACATTTATAGCAAGATACAGGACCACTAGTTTTCCGTTTAGAGATTATGGGGCCGATTTATGAAGATGCGCTGTAGTGGATCATGTCTGCCCCACATCGATAAATGCCGACAGCATACGCTGTCAGCATTTATCATTGCACAAGCATTTCGTGTGAAATGCTTGTGCAATGCCGCCCTCTACAGATTTGTGGCCAATCGGCCGCTAGCAGGGGTGTCAATCATTCCGATCGGGATGATTGCGGTCCGCCGCCTCAGAGGTGGGGGATGAGTTAAGTAGCAGCAGTTTTACGACCGCTGCTTCTTAATTTGTGCTTCCGATGCGCGGAAACAGCTGCATGCGCAGCTACATAAATCGGGCCCCTATAGCCTGGGGTAAGATATAGATTATTAATCAATTTAATATGAGATTCTCTCCAGGCTGTGGAAACTGTCACTCTATCCAGTCTGGATAAACTAATCACAATTTCTGCTTCCTGAACCTCATTTAGTAAACCCTCTCACTTATAAAATAGTTTTTTTTCACATTTCTCTGACCTTGTTCCATTTTTAATAATTTATACAAGATGGAAATAGAAGCTTTTCCACGCACAAATGATTGAAACAGGATTTCTAGTGTATCCCAGCTCTGATTTGCTGTGGTGTCAATAATCAATTTATTTACATAATGCCGGGTTTGTAAATAAGCAAAAAATAGTTTATTCAATTTGCCAAATTGCTTTTTCAATATCTCAAATGACTTACATTGTCTTTGTGTATTGTCTAATAACATAAATTATGCTTACCTTATAATTTTCTTTTCTTCAGATGGAAAGAGTCCACAGCTGCATTCATTACTTTTGGGAAATTCAGAACCTGGCCACCAGGAGGAGGCAAAGACACCCCAGCCAAAGGCTTAAATACTCCTCCCACTCCCCTCATCCCCCGTCATTCTGTTGAGGAACAAGGAACATTAGAAGAAATATAAGGGTGAAAAGGGGCCAGAAGAACAAAAATTACAGCTGCCCCACATAAAAACACGGGCGGGGAGCTGTGGACTCCATCTGAAGAAAAGAAAATTATCAGGTAAGCATAATTTATGTTTTTCTTCATAAATGGAGAAAGTCCACAGCTGCATTCATTACTTTTGGGAAAACAATACCCAAGCTAGAGAGGACACTGAATGCAAAAACGGGAGGGTACAAGAGGCGGCCCATTCTGAGGGCACCAGGCCAGAAACCCCTACCCAAAAAAATCCTGCTTCGTCCGAAGCCGAGAACAACCTTGAAAGAAAGGAAAAGGCCCAAGGAAACTGACCCGCAGATAGTCCACAAGCCTTGCTAGAGACCGCAGGAACTAAACTCGACTGAGTCAACAGCCTCCAAGAGAAACTGTCTCCCAGCAGTCGGTCTGCAAACAACACACCCCTTACTAAAGAAAGTTAAACAGCTACCGTATTTTTCCACAAAGAAGAAAAGACACGGAGAAACCATGATTGTACATGTAAAGCACGGCTAATCCCCCTTAAGGGACTCAGGCGCTGCTCATTTTATCAACCTCGAAAGGAGGAAAGGCTGAGTAGACCTCGCCAAGGATCGAACTTGCAACCCTTGGTCTGCTACAGTGCAGAGTAGCCACAGTGCATTAGTATGCTGAGCTAGCTGAGCATAAGGAACTCCAGAAAAAAAACCTAAAAAGGGTACAAACACAGAGGAAAAACCCCAGAAACCGGGTCTGGCTAACAGAGACCCAACCAGTCTCATAGAAACAAGGGGAGGCAATGCCCAGACCCCAGAGATACAGAAACCACAAGATAAGGCCAGGAGTCTGAAACAGAGAGAGGATCTTCCCCTAACACAGTGCAACCACACTCTAGAAGCAACTGAAGATGAAGGTCCCCAAGTCACAAAAAGGTAGCTCAGAATACCGAAATATTCAGAAACGAAACCTCGTGCAGCAAGCTCAGATAGGCCTGACGAACACCTGAAGCAAAAACACTGCACGCTGCAGTCATCTAAGAATGACTCTGAAACTTAAATACTTGCAGGGCAGCTGAAGATAAGATCCTTCAGATTGCTAAGTATCCACTAGCCAGCAGATAACGTAGCAGGCTATCTAAGAGTCACCAGTCCTTCCCACAAATCTTGAACGGGGAGAAAGGAGAACCTCAAAGAGGCTTACCGTACCTCGATGCTCCAAGGACAAAATAGCAGAGCACCAGATCTCAAATCCTGCTCCAACACTGGACCAGCCCAAGTGACAGACATGTCTGATAGACAGGGTGACAGAGAGACCCCAACCACAACCTCCCAGGGAATGGAAAGAAAAAGGGGGGACTCACCCACCCCAACAGAGTTTGGGTGCCAACCCAATCTGCTCCTCCAAAATACGGCACCCCCAAGAAGAACCACCTAGGACCTGGAACAGAGAAAAGTGCAATAGATCCGTAGGAAGACCTGTCACAAGTCTCTTAGACAGTTCTACGTAGAGAGATCAATTTCCAACAGGTGGAACAGAGCCCATAGAGCAGAAACAAGCCACCTGATCCAACCTCCTACACACAGGGCAGGACAATGACCCTCCAGAGAGAGGAAACCCCAGCTCATAAGGAAGACACACTATCCCCTCAAAAGGGTAGGGCACAGATAAGAACAGTGTCCATAAAACATGGAGCCATAGTATGATCAAAACACGGACTGAATGAAAAAAAATCATCCAGACACCACTGTTGACCCAACAGAGAAAAAACTCCCCATGAAGAGGAGCACACTCCGTCTGAAGGACAAGTCAGACCTTAAAGTTTATAACTAGTACCCGAAGGTGGATGTGAACTCTGGCCTTCCTGCTTGCAAGCCCAATGAGCTAGCCCCTATGTCGCAACATAGGGTCCTTGAAAAAACTGAGTCATCCCGAAGCAGTCCACAGGATCATAAGTCTCCAGACATCCAATAAGGATCCAAGACAAGAACCTGGGACCCAGAATCGTCCTAGAACAAACGACACCCCCAGGGAACACAAGATACCGATCTGAAGCAATCAGACCTTACAGGGGATGATAACCGGGGAACCCGGAGAACGGGTACAGGACTCACTCATAATTCCCAGCCCAAAGGGCAGAGAAAACCCTTGGCCGGAGATCAACACCCCCCCAAAAAGGTGCTAGGCAACAAAAAAGTCACGCAATTTCTCTAGAGCACAAAGGCCCCAAGGGCAGCACAAAAGGGAAATGAGAACGAGAACGGAGTCACCCGAAAGAGAGTAGAAAAGAAAGGCTAGTCTCCATTATCCCTTCAGATTCACTTTCCAGAGGACCACACCCAAGGGAGAAAAATGCAAAGCATCCCAAACTCAGGCAGAAAACATCACCTAAGCAAAAAGCTTGGAAAAAGAGACAACACCTCCTATCACCCCTTATATGGAGACAACTAACTCCCGAAGGAAAATAGAGCCTCACGGCCTTCACTTCCTAATTAAGCGGCCAAAGCCACCAGAAAAACCGGACAAAGTCCGGAAAGTCTTGACCCAAAGGAAGAGAGCCTTTAAAAGGAACAAGTCCTAAAAGGACACTTTCAAAGAGACCATGAAAGGCAAAACCGTAAGTCCTCTCAGGATGATAGTTGAAGCTTGTAAAATAACATGTAAATAACACAAATTATATTGTGATCACTAGACGCCCTCACCGGACCAGCCGGACATAAAAAGGTGCCACGTGTCTGAACTAGCCCTCAAAAACAGAAGGATTTGTACCCAGTCAGGACCAGCCTGAAATCAAAGGCCCCAGCACTGTCAAGGACACATAGAGTCTCCCCCGAGATGGAGGGATAAAGAACAGTCAGACAGAACATAAGACTATTACCTCCTCAAAGAAAACAGTGGGACCACAAATCGCGAGTATCAATTCCAGAGAAGAAGGTTCCCGAAGGAAACATCACATAACATAAGCTTTAGACCAAATAAAAATCATCCTCACCGGATTAAAATAAAAGATTAAGCAACCTGTAGTTTATCGCCCAGGAAGAACGGACAGACCCACAGGACCAGCCCAACAGGGATCCGAGACTTCCAAGTTAAGAACTGGAAAAGGATACACAAATAACAAAGACTATAAGAAGATTATTTCATCCCCTTATGTCTATGCAAGCAAGCCAGTCGAAGATTAAGACTGAGAATCCCCAGACCCATTAAGAGCGGGATCCCCCAGCAACGCCAAAACGTGCCTCAGTAGAACACAAAGGCGCACCAGTCTATAACGAAAGGCGCAGCATACCTCCACCAGGACAAAAGAAAACACCGGCCCCGAAGGTTGACCCCCCGAAGGTTGAGGCCTCAGGGGTAGTAGCTCCAGGAGGGCTGAACTGGACCAGGCGATCCCACGCCTGACAAGCCCCGGTTAACGGAACAAGGACAATATCGTAAGCACACTCCCGGGAGGTGCAGATGCGCCAGCGCCAAAGATATGGCCATGCGGAACCGTGTTGTAATCTCCAGTGGGAACAGGCCACACTCCATAGAGTTGGTGGTAGGGAACTCGCCTTGTGGAAAATAGAATCCCCAGAGGCGGATGGCTCAGTGGGCACCTGATTCCCCGATCCCGAGGAACAGAGCACTCTAAAACGGCATTCGGAACATACCTGATGGGAATGTATCACCCGGGCCAATTCATATTCTTCGTAAGAAGTAGAGTCTGAATCAGAGACATCCGTCTCCAAAAAATCAGAATCCTCCATAACTGGGATATTGAATAAAAAATGGACCAATAGTAAAAATCTAAATGGCACCTTACACCCCCAATTGCTTGGACACTCACCACCTCCAGAGAACCAGACACCAGCGGACCAGGATTTCTCCGTCGCCACACAGTCAGGAATGCGGAAATGGAGAGCCAAAATGTGGCCACGCCCGGTCACAAGGTAAACCGTGCAGTCCATGCAAAAGTGTGCCCGACCGTAAAGGCCGCGTCATTAGACATAGGCCGTTATGTTCCAAAATAGCCATGAACCGAAGCAACACTACACAGTAGCTGACAGAATCACATAACAAACATGATGATAAACCACCCTGTTCAATAATCCCCCTCAGGAGATATTAACCCTTGATTCCGAGATACAAAAAGGAGCCTCACTGAGACCCTATTTTAAAATTATCCTTGAAAGGTTGTAGCCCCTCTCGGATAAACAGTTGTAATTACAATACATCCATGATGAAAGTAAAATTAAACGATCTTACCGGAATCTACGCCGTAGAACAGGAACACAGCCCTTCAAGTGTGACAGATGGTAGCGTCGCTTCTACCATGGACTTGAGAGAAAAAAGCAAGCAGCGAAACTCGTCAACACTGATTGCTTGTGAAGCTGTTAATATGAGTTGGGATGGTTTCGCAGAAAGACTCTCCCTGCATCTCCGGACTCTAACTTTCACCCATGCTCTCACTGAGAGGCTGACAGGACTACTTAAAACTCCAGTCCCATGCCGAAGAGTACTATCGTCCATAAGAGACTATCGAAAACTTCTGACAATTCTCTGCCAACCTCCTGGGACGAAAGGCAAAGAATGACTGGGGGGGGGGGGGTGAGGGGAGTGGGAGGAGTATTTAAGCCTTTGGCTGGGGTGTCTTTGCCTCCTCCTGGTGGCCAGGTTCTGAATTTCCCAAAAGTAATGAATGCAGCTGTGGACTCTTTCCATTTATGAAGAAAATATGTACTATCTTGGCTAAGCCCTTTTGTCGCCATTCATGGAAAACATTTGAATATAAATCTTGTATTGTTAAAAATCTTTAGAATTGGAAATCAATTTTGATTTCTTTACATAAATTCCACCAAGCATCTATATTATTTTGTATAGATAAAATACACTCAATGCTAGCTGGTAGCTTAGATATTGTACAATGTAACAGAGAAGATAACATATATGTTTTTTTAATGTTCTGTTCTAACTCTAGCAGAAAATAATATTTTCCAATAACCAGCCTAAAGTCAGGTTTCCCATACAAATCCAATTATATAGTTTGAGATCAGGAAGTCCACCAAATCCTACATAAGTAAGTTCAGATAATGACCCCCCCCCCCAGATAAATTGTACCATTCATTAGGATTTTTAGAGATTTTAATGCCCAGATATTTAACGTCCTTAAAAGGTGTATATTTTTTTTTGTAAATCCATAATATCTCTGATTTTGAAGTATTTGTTTTATATCCTGTGAATTAACCATTAAGCATGGGATGTTCTTATTTGTTATACAAAATACAAATAATTCATCTGCATATAATAATAAAACTAGATGTTGATTGCCAAAGCATATTCCATCTAATTGTTTTCTAAGAAGAATAGCCAATGACTCTATAGCTAAGTTAAAGGGACAGTATACATTCCTTTTCATTTAGGTGCATGTAATAGACACTACTATAAAGAATAATATGCACAGATACTGGTATAAAAATTCAGTATAAAACGTTTTAAAAACTTACTTAGAAGCTCTCAATTTAGCACTGTTAATGAATTTAGTCTGGAAAACCCACTAAAAGGGGCTGAGAGCAGACTCTCCTCCCTCCCCTACATATGAATAGACACATTATAAAAACAGAAGCAATTTGAAGTCTGTATACATCTAAAACTTTAGAGCTTGGTTTGGCGTCTGAAACTCAGCACAATGTTATTTAAAAATAAGCAAAACTATATATTTTTACAAAAACACCCCCAGACGAGCTATATAAATGGATCTTCTTCAACACATTTATGCAAAGAAAAATCTAGTGTACAATGTCCCTTTAAAGAGATAAGGTGAAATAGGGCAACCCTGTCTAGTACCTGTTAGTATACCATTAACCGAAATCGTAGTAAAAGAGTACTTGTATATCATCTTAATGAATTGCAAAAAGGAGCCCGTAAAACCAAACTTCTAATGATATAACATGTGGTCCCAAGAAACTAAATCAAAGGCTTTTTCAGCATCTACTGAGATTATAGCCAACTGAAATTTCTTGTCCCTTCAGGTAGTAATTAACCTCTCTAAGAAATCTTGGAATTTATTTACCTGTGTCGTCTGACTCACTTTACCCTCTAAAATATAAAATACAAACTCTCTCATCATGTCGGTCAAAAAAAACAAACTATCCTGGTTGGTCAGCTTAGGAGTCATAAAAATTTACATTTTACCAACAATGCTTTGCGTTTTCCAAACATTACAGATACCAATCATCTTTATACTTATTTGAGGTAAAAAAAAAAAATCCTAGGTAAGTAAAAGAAATAAAAAAATTAAGGAGGCTTGGGAATAACTTATTTGGTGAAAGATAATTTTGCCATATTTCTTTGAAGAATCATAGATTTGTATTTTTTTTTTTACACCTAGAACACAGTATTTATTTACATCTAGAGACAAGAAGTTAGATTAATATTTAAAAAAAATTGGATTTTTAACTATTTATAAGAAAACGGAGACCTTATGGAATTCACTACACTATTCCAGAAGGGTGGGAATTCAGGTTTAGAGTAAGTAAAATGATATACAGGGGAGTACTAAACAACATTTCAGTAGCTTATTCTTTGGAAGGTCAGCACCTGGGAACAGTAGGGTTGCCACCTGTCTGTGTGAAAAGGGGGGGGAGAGGAGGGGATTTCCCTCTATAAAAGCTGTAGGTTATAACGTACCTTATAGCTGTTGCCCCGAGGGGGTTTTGGACAAGATGAGAGACCCGCTATATAATGTTTTAGTTAACTGTCTAATCTGGGTTGGAAGATGGAGGACACCGCATACCATGTACATTTTAATTAAGAATAAATATTGAGTTTTGAAAGGGTCTTAAGACTTTGTGTTTTAGTTGAGTAGGAATGACTAGTAAGAAGGGATCTCATTTATAAACAAATGCTTTGATCCTCTTGCCTGTTCAATTAACATTTGGGACTGTATAACAACTACTAGCTTTTTAAATGGGGGGCTTTGTGTGAGGTCCAGTATTGCAGGATTCATTTTCTGGTCATTCGTATTACTAGGTTTAAAAATTTCTGATGTGTGTTGCTGTGATTGACATGGAGGAAGATAATGTTTTTTTATGATAATGTAATGTCTACCTTGAGGATTTTCATGAGCCAGTATGAAACCTTGCTCCACAGCCTTTGCAGTTTAGGACAGTCCCAAATTAGATGTATAAGATCCGGGGAATGAGCCAAACATTTGTTACATTTATCTAATGCATTTGGGACCTATTTGGCGTGCAGTTTAGGCGTTATATAGGCTTGATTAACAATTTTTATGTGGGATTCCCTCAAATACGCTAAACGTGTGGTTTCTCTCACCCGGGAAATACTAGGATAATTAGGATAATTACTAAAAAACAAGGGTTATCTTCCTCATCCCTTGTCATTTAGCATGCAATTTTAGTAAGGATGGCTGTTCATAGTGAGCTGATATCAGATTATAAATGTATGTGATTGAGTGATATCACTGCTGTGTTATGAGGCATAGCTTGTCTTTATCAGAAGTCGTTGTATTAATGTGATTGGAAGATAGAAGAGACTGGACATAGTGTTGACATTTAAACTATGGTACATTTTGTGTTAGAAGTTATTGCATATTTTCCTTGAAGGTCTAGGAAAGGGAGAATCTGAAGAGAGATGGGGTTTATCAACTGTGTTACTGTTGTGAGTCCATGAATTTCCAAATTTGGAAGGCTTTTGTGGTGTACCCTGGTATAAATTTCGAGTTACCTTGTATAGGTAGATGTTTAGTTACTTGGCGCTCAATACCCTGAAGTCTACACAATTTGGCCCAAGCCTACAAAGGGTCCCTGAACAAAATGTTTTGGGAGACATGATGAGGGAGAGTTGATAAATTAGCGTGTGGTAAATATGCTAAGTAAAGTGGTGTCACTAGTTCCTTTTCTATAGGAGGACAGTGTGGTCAGCGTTCATCAGCCATCCCAGGACTATTTTAGCTAGGGTGGCTTAATTGTACCATTGGATGTTGGGGAGTTTAAGGTCCCCCATCTGTATCGGCATTGCTAGACTCGTCTTAAATGAAATATATAGGGGGCACCCTTGGCCAGAACAGGTTAATGGATAATATGATAATAGCAGTATAATATACTATAATACGATGAATACAAATCAAAAACTCAGAGTATCAATATTACAAAGCAAAAAGCTCAAAATACAGTAGCAGTTATCAAGTAACTAGATAACATAGATATGTTCAAGTCCCGTATGTCAAAGGGAATGGGTATAGAAATGTAACACAAAGGGAGGCAGTATTCCTGGTCCAGGCAGCTATCTGTGGTAGGATCCAAGGCCGAGATCCAAAGGAAAAGAAGCGCCACATAACATAGCACTGTATGTACTCTTGTAAGATGGTAAATGAGAAAATTACACTCACATTTGGTTAAGCAACCCTTGTGGTGCAAAAAGAGCAGGCTGGAATCTAACAGTCACCCAGCAGACTGGCCTCCAGTGTAGCTCAAACTCCAGCAGTGCAGAGTACAATATCCCAGCAAGATAACACCAAGTTTTAGGTGTGCAGCAGATAAATAAAATGGTAAATAGGCAAGAAGTAAGTGTAACAACTTACTTTATTAAAACAGATAAAAACAAGCAACGCGTTTCTCAGTCAACCAGTAACTGTTTCATCAGGCTTAATTGTTGATCCTGTGTTTCGTATGGTTCCACACAAAGGAACCGAACAGAGATGATAGAGTTTGTATGTCTTTGTTATGTATCAAGAGTGGAAGCATCTGTAATTATACAAGATCTGGGGAAGAGCTGTCATTTTTAACATGTGTATTCTGCCATGTAGGGAAAGTGGAATATTCTGCCAGCCTTGCAAAAGGCTCCGAATGCTATCAATAGATTTAGTGATGTTTAGGCGGTATAACTGAGTGGGGTTAACATGTAAGTAGATTCCTAAGTATTTAAAGGACCCTGAGGTGGTTTTAAGGTTAGTGTGATGTAAGGTGGAGTTGGTTGAGTTTTGTAACCTCGTACATATAAATATTGATTTTGTACCCTGAGAAGCTTGTGAATCGGGACATAATGTTCAAGTAATTTAGGTATTGTCTGTTATATGGTTACTGACATAGAGCAAGAGGTCGTCAGCAAAGAGAGAAAGCTGGATATTGTGTCCGTTCACATGGAGACCCTGGCATGTTGTCATATGTAACACACTAGTGGCTCGATGGCTATATTAAACAACAACGGGCATAATGGGCAGCCCTGGCATGTTCCTCTCCCAAGCTGGAATGAGGGATAAACCCCACCGTTGATGATTAGGGAAGTAATTTAATAATAATAACTAGTACTTATATAGAGCCTTTCTCCCAGTGGGACTCAAAGAGCTTTTTCAGCGCTCGCTCTCGGTATTAACCAAATCGGCAGCTGAATAGTAATAGTTGTTATTATTACCCAATTTAATGGTACTCATTTTATCGACCTCGGAAGGATGAACGGCCAGGATTTGAACCTGTGAACAGGCTTTTTTGTAGTCATTTACCAACTGAGCTACCTCACCGGCCTTGTGGTTGGGCTATTATAAAGTTGCTGTATCATGTTAAAAAAAATCGCCTGTTATGCCAAATTTAGTTAGAGAAGTATAGATGTGGTCCCATTCTACCCTCTCAAATGCTTTTTCAACGTCGACAGAAAGCAGACAGGCTTCTGGTGGATGGTTACCAGGGGAATCATGGCGTGCTTGCCGATATTGATGACTAAGGACCGCTTCTTGACAAATCCTGTATGATTGGAGTGTATTAATGAAGGAAGGACTCTTGCCACCTATAACTTCTCTTTAATACAAAACCTTTACACTTTTAAATTTTAGGAACAGGTTCTTAAGAAATAGTGAGAACTGGCTGAATCCCACCAGTGTGGTGCCTATATTCTGATGGAAACATTCTCTAAAGCTCTCTGTATTGTTGAGATTATCTAACAAGTCTTGTCAATACTGTGAGATTTCTTAGAGAATGTATAGCCGATCTGTATGTTAAGTCCTCCACGAACTCCTGATGTCGATAGGCTTAACACCCTAGTATAACAGGTTGGCTGCTAATGAGCTGTACGTCTCTCCCTGCACACACTTACATCCTGTTGAAAAAGTCTGTCCCGGAGCAGACAAAACGCGCTCAGGGAGCAGAGAGACGTACAGCTCATTAGCAGACAACCTGTTATACAAGGGTGTTATGTTTATTTTTAAACACTGCAATTCTATTGTAGTTATTTGTCAGCCCTCATTTTGCAACATAAGAGCGCTGCCGAGTTTTTGTTTTGATACATCCATAAAAAACTAATCTGATCTTGAAGAGTTATGTAGGTAAGGAGAGGAGAAGAAAAAAAAAAAAAAAAAGGTGAACTTGTGTAGAGTAGAAATGTTTCGAATGTCATGGACATTTTAGATGTTTTAATAATGTGTATAACTACAGAAGACGACCTAGAAGAACAGTCTAAATCTGGATAAAAAATAAAATAAAAACTGAGATCACCTCCAATTATTAATGAGCCTTTTTGATAGATAATAGGAACCTAAGATACATTTGGAATAAAGATGTGCTGTTTTTAAATTAATTCAGTAGTAGCAGGGTACAGGTATTGTGCATTTATATAGGAGAGCGATTATTACAGAAAATCTGCCTTATGTGTCTTTAAAGGGACACTGAACCCACTGAATGTTCCTAGAGACACCGTTGGAAACAAAGTTCACAAGTTCAAAGTTAAAGGAACAGTGGTTACACTAACTGGACGAGGCAGAAAAGGGAAGCTATCAACAGCTGCAACCAGATTTCTGAGAATTCAGGTTGAGAAAAACCCTTGATTGACTGCAAAAGACCTGCACAGCAAGACTTGGTCGCAACAGGCACTAAGGTTTCAGTTTGCACAGTAAGGTGCGTACTAAACACAGAAGGTTTCCATGCCAGAACTCCAAGACGTACACCACTACTGACTCAAACAAACAAGAAAAGTTGTCTCCAATATGCTCAAAATCATATAAATAAGCCACAGAAGTTTTGGGATTCTAGTCTGTGGAGCGATGAAACCAAACTGGAACTTTTGGGCCCGATGGATCAGCCAACAGTGTCTCTGGAGGAAGAAGTATATGCTGAAAAAGAACAATGCCTACAGTTAAGCATGGTGGTGGCTTGGTGATGCTCTGGGGCTGCTTTGCATCATCTGGCACTGGAAACCTGCAGCGTGTGGAAGGCAAGAAATATTCATTGAAGTATCAGGATATCCTAGGAGAAAACGTCATGCAGTTAGTGAGGAAGGTGAAGCTTGGGCATCATTGGACCTTCCAACAGGACAACGATCCCAAGCATACCTCAAATTCCACGAAGGCTTGGTTGCAGAAGAAGTCCTGGAAGATTCTACAGTGGTCATAACAGTCACCTGACTTGAATCTCATAAAAAATCTCTAATGGGATTTGAAGAAATCAGTTGCAGCATGCAAACCCAAGAATAATACTGAACTGGAGGCCATTGCTCATGAGGAATGGACTAAGATTTCTCAAGAAATCTGGTGTCTGGCTATGTACCTCATTTGCAGCAGGTTATAACAGCAAAAAAACATAATTTATGTAAGAATTTACCTGATAAATTAATTTCTTTCATATTGGCAAGAGTTCATGAGCTAGTGACGTATGGGATATACAATCCTACCAGGAGGGGCAAAGTTTCCCAAACCTCAAAATGCCTATAAATACACCCCTTGCCACACCCACAATTCAGTTTAACGAATAGCCAAGTAGTGGGGTGATAAAGAAAGTAGTAAAAAGCATCAACAAAGGAATTTGGAAATAATTGTGCTTTATACAAAAAAACATAACCACCATCAAAAGGGTGGGCCTCATGGACTCTTGCCAATATGAAAGAAATGAATTTATCAGGTAAATTCTTACATAAATTATGTTTTCTTTCATGTAATTGGCAAGAGTCCATGAGCTAGTGACGTATGGGATAGCAATACCCAAGATGTGGAACTCCACTTAAGAGTCACTAGAGAGGGAGGGATTAAAATAAAAACAGCCATTTTCCGCTGAAAAAATTAATCCACAACCCAAAATATAAGTTTAATCTCATAATGAAAAGAAAACGTAAAACATCAGCAGAAGAATCAAACTGAAACAGCTGCCTGAAGAACTTTTCTACCAAAAACTGCTTCTGAAGAAGCAAATACATCAAAACGGTAGAATTTAGTAAAATGTATGCAAAGAAGACCAAGTTGCTGCTTTGCAGATCTGATCAACTGAAGCTTCATTCTTAAAAGCCCATGAAGTGGAGACTGATCTAGTAGAATGAGCTGTAATTCTCTGAGGCGGGGTTTGACCCGACTCCAAATAAGCTTGAAGAATCAAAAGCTTTAACCACGAAGCCAAGGAAACAGCAGAAGCCTTCTGACCTTTCCTAGAACCAGAAAATATAACAAATAGACTAGAAGTCTTCCTGAAATATTTAGTAGCTTCAATATATTTCAAAGCTCTCACCACATCCAAAGAATGTAAGGATTTCTCCAAAGAATTCTTAGGATTAGTACACAAGGAAGGGACAACAATTTCTCTATTAATGTTGTTAGAATTCACAACCTTAGGTAAGAATTTAAATGAAGTCCGTAAAACCGCCTTATCCTGATGAAAAATCAGAAAAATAGATTCACAAGAAAGAGCAGATAATTCATAAACTCTTCTAGCAGAAGAGATGGCCAAAAGGAACAACAATTTCCAAGAAAGTAATTTAATGTCCAAACAATTCATAGGCTCAAAAGGAGGAGCCTGTAAAGCCTTCAAAACCAAATTAAGACTCCAAGGAGGAGAGATTGATTTAATGACAGGCTTGATACGAACCAAAGCCTGTACAAAACAATGAATATCAGGAAGTTTAGCAATCTTTCTGTGAAATAAAACAGAAAGTGCAGAGATTTGTCCCTTCAAGGAACTTGCAGACAAACCCTTATCTAAACCATCCTGAAGGAACTGTAAAATTCTAGGAATTCTGAAAGAATGCCAAGAGAATTTATGAGAAGAACACCATGAAATATAAATTTTCCAAACTCCATAATAAATCTTTCTAGAAACAGATTTACGAGCTTGTAACATAGTATTAATCACCGAGTCAGAGAAACCTCTATGACTAAGCACTAGGCGTTCAATTTCCATACCTTCCAATTTAATGATTTGAGATCCTGATGGAAAAATGGACCTTGGGACAGCAGGTCTGGTCTTAATGGAAGTGGCCAAGGTTGGCAACTGGACATCCGAACAAGATCCGCATACCAAAACCTGTGAGGCCATGCTGGAGCCACCAGCAACACAAACAATTGTTCCATGATGATTTGGGAGATCACTCTTGGAAGAAGAACTAGAGGTGGGAAAATATAAGCAGGTTGATAACATCACGGAAGTGTCAACGCATCCACTGCTTCCGCCTGAGGATCCCGGGACCTGGACAGGTACCTGGGAAGTTTCTTGTTTAGATGAGAGGCCATCAGATCTATTTCTGGAAGACCCCATATCTGAACAATTTGAGAAAACACATCTGGATGGAGGGACCACTCCCCCGGATGTAAAGTCTGACGGCTGAGATAATCCGCCTCCCAATTGTCTATACCTGGGATATGAACCACAGAAATTAGACAGGAGCTGGATTCCACCCAAGCAAGTATCCAAGATACTTCTTTCATAGCTTGGGGACTGTGAGTCCCACCCTGATGATTGACTTATGCCACAGTTGTGATATTGTCTGTCTGAAAACAAATGAACGGTCCTCTCTTCAACAGAGGCCAAATAAACGATGGTGATCTAACCACCAAGTCAGAGAGAGTCGAACATTGGGATTTAAGGATATTAATTGTGATATCTTTGTATAATTGGTTCAGCATACAAAGCTGGAGAGGTCTCATGTGAAAACGAGCAAAGGGGATTGCGTCCGATGCTGCAGTCACGAGGCCTAAAACTTCCTTGCACATAGCTACTGAAGGAAATGACTGAGACTGAAGGTTCTGACAGGCTGCGACCAATTTTAAACATCTCTTGTCAGTTAGAGACAGAATCATGGACACTGAATCTATCTGGAAGCCTAAAAAGGTGACCCTTGTCTGAGGAATCAAGAAACTCTTTGGTAAATTGATCCTCCAACCATGTTTTCAAAGAAACAACACTAGTTGATTTGTGTGAGATTCTGCAGAACGTAAAGACTGAGCTAGTACCAAGATATCGTCCAAATAAGGAAACACCACAATACCCCGCTCTCTGGTTACAGAGAGTAGGGCACCGAGAACCTTTGAAAAGATTCTTGGAGCTGTCGCTAGGCCAAATGGAAGAGCGACAAATTGGTAATGCTTGTCTAGAAAAGAGAATCTCAGAAACTGATAATGATCTGGATGAATCGGAATATGAAGGTATGCATCCTGCAAGTCTATTGTGGACATATAGTGTCCTTGCTGAACAAAAGGCAGAATAGTCCTTATAGTCACCATTTTGAAAGTTGGTACTCATACATAACGATTCAAAATTTTCAGATCCAGAACTGGTCTAAATGAATTTTCCTTCTTTGGGACAATGAATAGATTTGAATAAAACCCCAGATCCTGTTCCTGAAACGGAACTGGCATGATTACCCCTGAAAACTCCAGGTCTGAAACACACTTCAGGAAAGCCTGAGCTTTTACTGGATTTGCTGGTATGCGTGAGAGAAAAAATCTTCTCACAGGAGGTCTTACTCTGAATCCTATTCGGTACCCCTGAGAGACAATACTCTGAATCCATTGATTTTGGACAGAATTTACCCAAACATCCTTGAAAACTCTTAATCTGCCCCTTACCAGCTGAGCTGGAATGAGGGCCGCACCTTCATGCGGACTTAGGGGCTGGCTTTGGTTTCTTAAATGGCTTGGATTTATTCCAATTTGAGGAAGGTTTCCAATTTGAAACAGATTCCTTGGGGGAAGGATTAGGTTTTTGTTCCTTTTTTTGTCGAAAGGAACGAAAACGGTTAGAAGCTTTAGATTTACCCTTAGGTCTTTTATACTGAGGCAAAAAAACTCCCTTCCCCCCAGTGACAGTTGAAATAATCAAATCCAACTGAGAACCAAATAACTTATTACCTTGGAAAGAAAGAGATAGCAATCTGGAAGTCATATCAGCATTCCAAGATTTAAGCCAGAAAGCTCTTCTAGCTAAAATAGCTAAAGACATAAATCTAACATCAATTTTGATGATATCAAAAATGGCATCACAATTAAAATGATTAGCATGTTGCAGTAAGTAAACAATGCTAGACAAATCAGAATCCAATTCTTGTTGCGCTAAATTTTCCAACCAAAAAGTTGATGCAGCTGCAACATCAGCCAAAGAAATTGCAGGCCTGAGAAGATTACCTGAATATAAATAGGCTTTCCTTAGATAAGATTCAAGTTTCCTATCTAAAGGATCTTTAAAAGAAGTACTATCTTTCATAGGAATAGTGGTACGTTTAGCTAGAGTTGAAATAGCCCCATCAACTTTGGGGATCTTTTCCCAAAACTCTATTGTAACTGCTGGTAATGGATACAATTTTTTAAACCTTGAAGAAGGAATAAAAGAAGTACCAGGCTTATTCCATTCCTTAGAAATCATATCAGAAATAGCATCAGGAACTGGAAAAACCTCTGGAGTAACCACAGGAGGTTTCAAAACAGAATTTAAACGTTTACTAGTTTTAATATCAAGAGGACTAGTCTCCTCAATATCCAATGTAATCAACACTTCTTTTAATAAAGAACGAATATACTCCATTTTAAATAAATAAGTAGATTTGTCAGTGTCAATATCTGAGGAAGGATCTTCTGAATCAGATAGATCCATAGATCCTCATCAGAGGAGGATAATTCAGTATGTTGTCGGTCATTTGAAATTTCATCAACCTTATGAGAAGTTTTAAAAGACCTTTTACGTTTATTAGAAGGCGGGATGGCAGACAAAGCCTTCTGAATAGAATCAGCAATAAATTCTTTTAAATTCAAAGGTATATATTGTATATTAGATGTTGAAGGAACAGCAACAGGCAATGTACTATTACTGATGAACACATTATCTGCATGTAAAAGTTTATCATGACAACCATTACAAACCACAGCCGGAGATATAATCTCCACAAGTTTACAACAAATGCACTTAGCTTTGGTAGAATTGATATCAGGCAGCAGAGTTCCAACAGATACTTCTGAGACAGGATCAGATTGAGACATCTTGCATAAAGTAAGAGAAAAAACAACATATAAAGCAAAATTATCAATTTCCTTATATGGCAGATTCAGAAATGGGAAAAAATATAGCCCTCTGATATAGAAAAAGGCAAGAGGCATATAGGAATGGGGTTTTAAATAATGAAATTATTTGGCGGCAAGTATGACGCACAACGTAACTGAAATTTTTTTGGCGCTAACAACATCCGGAAACGACACACTCGCGTCACTAATGACGCAACCTTGTGCAAAGAACTCGGCGTCAACGACGAAGCCGGAAATGACGAAATTTCATCATCGGACGTACCTTCGCGCCAAAAAAATTCCTGCACCAAAAATGACGCAATAAACGTTGGCATTCTGCGCACCCGCGGGCCTATTTTTGCCCGCAAAGTTTGAAAGAAAAAAAACAGTCAATTTGAAAAAAAGACTAAACCCCAGGTAAGAAAAATATTTCCTAAATATGTTCTTTCCCCAAATATGAAACTGACAGTCTGCAAAAGGAAATACATGAACCTGACTCATGGCAAATATAAGTACAATACATATATTTAGAACTTTATATTAATGCATAAAGTGCCAAAACCATAGCTGAGAGTGTCTTAAAGGGACACTGTACCCAAAAATTTTCTTTTGTGATTCAGATAGAGCATGCAATTTTAAGCAACTTTCTAATTTACTCCTATTATCAACTTTTCTTCATTCCCTTGCTATCATTATTTGAAAAAGAAGGCATCTAAGCTTTTTTTTGGCTTCAGTACTCTGGACAGCAGTTTTTTATTGGTGGATGAATTTATCCACCAATCAGCAAGGACAACCCAGGTTGTTCACCAAAAATGGGCCGGCATCTAAACTTACATTCTTGCATTTCAAATAAAGATACCAAGAGAATGAAGAAAATTTGATAATAGGAGTAAATTAGAAAGTTGCTTAAAATTTCATGCTCAATCTGAATCACGAAAGAAAATTTTTGGGTACAGTGTCCCTTTAAGTAATAAAAACCATACCAAAAGACACACATCCACATATAGCAGATAGCCAAACCAGTACTGAAACAGTTATCAGTAGAGGTAATGGTATATGAGAGTATATAGTCAATCTGAAAAGGGAGGTAGGATGTGAATCTCTACGACCGATAACAGAGAACCTATGAAATAGACCCCCGTTAGGGAAATCACTGCATTCAATAGGTTATAATACCTTTACATCCCTCTGACATTCACTGTCTTCTGAGAGGAATCTGGCTTCAAAATGCTGAAAAGCGCATATCAACGTAGAAATCTTAGCACAAACTTACTTCACAATCTCCATAGGAGGCAAAGTTTGTAAAACTGAATTGTGGGTGTGGTGAGGGGTGTATTTATAGGCATTTTGAGGTTTGGGAAACTTTGCCCCTCCTGGTAGGATTGTATATCCCATACGTCACTAGCTCATGGACTCTTGCCAATTACATGAAAGAAAGGTGTTCTACTAAGTACTAAAGATGCTTTCCATGAAAGAGTTGAATCATTTTGAGACTGCAGAATTCATTAAAAGTTGCATTTTCAGTTGCATTTGGGAAAACTACTTGAAGCATTCTTTGTGTTGAGCTATTTAAATTGCTTTTGTTTGATTTGTTCGTTGAAAACAGCTGAAAGTCTGTAAATTTTGACAATAAACCTGATTTGCAATGGGGGTTGAATAATTTTGATTACAACTGTATGAAGTAATATAGTCCTCAGACTATGGTCATTTTCAAACCAATATTTCTTGGAAATGCAAAAGAACCCATCAAAGCAAGAAGTTTAATGATATAATAGTAAAAAATGTAATTTAGAGGAATGGATCGGAGCAATGGAAAAAAATGTTCAGAGATCACCTTGGATATGTCATTTGAAATATAGATACCAAATGTTTTAGAGAGTGAGTCGATCTTTGTATGTCTTGGAATGACCTGACACAAATGCCTCTGTCTTATTATAGTTCAACTTATAAAAAGACAGTTCGCCAAAAGTAGTAAGGACCTTAAATAAACGTGGAGGGGAAGCCGTGGGATCAGAAGTAAATATAGTAATATCATCTGCAAAGAGAGTGATTTATTTTTTTAGGTAGTACCACGAAGAGAGATAGTGGAAATGCTTTGATCTTGTCTGATATGTGCAGCTAAAGGTTCAACTACTAGGCAAGAGTCTTGTGCCTTTGGTAATAGTGAAGGGTGGGGAGCAGAAACCTAGACCCCTGACACAGATGGCGATATTTTTATATTTCAATGGAGTAATAAATAAGGATATATATATACACCAAAAAAGACTGAGTGCTGTAATAAAATCAAAAGGTGCTTCAATAAAGTATTAGTTTAAGGGTGTTCACACTTATGCAACCATATTATTTTAGTTTTTTATTTTTATTTCCCTTTACCTAAAAGATTTCAGTTTGTTTTTCAATCGAGTTGTACAGTTTATAGGTCACATTAAATGTGGGAAAAGTTCTGAAATGATTTATCTTTGTCTCATTTTTACATCACAGAATCCTGACATTTTAACAGGAGTATGTAGACTTTTTATATCCACTGTATATGTGTGTATATATACGTTATGTTATATACGTTATACTTTTTATTTGTTTTTTTGGTGCACATTGCTATCTTAGTGCCACTCAATATACATTTCTATTTTCTCTTGATACATAATTTCCACCTCTTGAGGGAGTGGATAATTTCTGAGGTAGGCTGGGGATTTGTTAAAAAGCAAAATATTCTTTATTTTACCGTGTATCCTTAAGTGTCCCTTTTGACAAGGGGTTTCCTTTCATAAGATGGTGAGAGTCCACAAGCCATCACATGTGGGGTTGCAGTACCAGTCCTATAGGAGGAGGCAAAACACCCCAGATAACAGAGCTTTAATCCCTCACACTTTCCCATGATTCCATAGTAAATTTTGTGATAGTGAACATTGAAGTGTTGATCTACATGATAGTTCAAAGGGTTTCTCAAAGCTATATGAGAACCCTTAGCCTCCTTTAGATTACATACAAACAGGGCAGAAGAATTGACAGGAGTATAGACAGGCAGCGTAAATCTTCTCCCAGTACATAGATGCCACCATCCTCCCAGGTGAAATGTGGACATACTCGCCCTTCCTCTGGTCTACATTGTGCTGCTCCTTGGCACTATGCTTGTATTGAAGCTTCCATTTAACAGATTTGTGAGGCAGCTACTTGGTCATACATTTACCAAATTCTACCATTTTGACATGTTTGCCTCTTCTAAGGCTGCTTTTAGTTGAAAACATCTGCAGGCCGCAGTGCCTGTTTAATATCTTTACCTGCTTTAACTGTTTTTCTCTTCCTATTTCATGGTGGTCTTGTGGACGTCACAGCTTGGTTATAGGATCCTGCATGTGTGTACTCTCACCATCTTATAAAAGAAAACAATTCATGTTTACCTGATAAATTAATTTATTTAATGATGGTGAGAGTCCATGAGATCCGCCCTTTTTTTAACATAACAGTTGGCAGTAGTACCAGTTTGCACTTCTTTTACCCTGATTTACCTTTTTTTTTTTTTTCTCCATAGGACTGGCCTTTAATACCACATATGACGACATGTAGACTCTCACCCCCATGAAAACAGAATTTATGCTTACCTGATAAATTTATTTCTCTTGTAGTGTATCCAGTCCACAGATTCATCCTTTACTTGTGGGATATTCTCCTTCCCAACAGGAAGTGGCAAAGAGAGCACACAGCAGAGCTGTCCATATAGCTCCCCCTCTAGCTCCACCCCCCAGTCATTCGACCGAAGGTTAGGAAGAAAAAGGAGAAACCATAGTGTGCCGTGGTGACTGTAGTTTAAAAATAAAAACCACCTGTCTTAAAATGACAGGGCGGGCCGTGGACTGGATACACCACAAGAGAAATAAATTTATCAGGTAAGCATAAATTCTGTTTTCTCTTGTAAGGTGTATCCAGTCCACGGATTCATCCTTTACTTGTGGGATACCAATACCAAAGCTTTAGGACACGGATGAAGGGAGGGAACAAGACAGGTACCTAAAACGGAAGGAACCACTGCTTGTAAAACTTTTCTCCCAAAAATAGCCTCCGAAGAAGCAAAAGTATCGAATTTGTAAAATTTGGAAAAAGTATGCAACGAAGACCAAGTCGCTGCCTTACAAATCTGTTCAACAGAAGCCTCATTTTTAAAAGCCCATGTGGAAGCCACTGCTCTGGTAGAATGAGCAGTAATTGTTTCAGGAGGATGCTGGCCAGCAGTCTCATAGGCCAAACGGATGATGCTTTTCAGCCAAAAGGAAAGAGAGGTAACGATCGCCTTCTGACCTCTCCTCTTACCAGAATAGATAAACAAAGAAGTTGTTTGTCTGAAATCCTTAGTTGCTTGTAAATAGAATTTTAAAGCACGAACCACATCAAGATTGTGTAACAGACGTTCCTTCTTCGACGAAGGATTAGGACACAGAGAAGGAACAACAATTTCCTGGTTAATATTCTTATTAGATACAACCTTAGGAAGAAAAACGGGTTTGGTACGCAAAACTACCTTATCTGCATGGAACACCAGGTAAGGTGAATCACACTGTAAAGCAGATAACTCTGAAACACTTCGAGCAGAAGAGATAGCTACCAAAAACAAAACTTTCCAAGATAAAAGCTTAATATCTATGGAATGTAAAGGTTCAAACGGAACCCCTTGCAGAACTGACAGAACTAAATTCAGACTCCATGGCGGAGCCACAGGTCTATAAACAGGCTTGATTCTGACTAAACGCTTGAACGCCTGGTACCTCTGCCAGACGTTTGTGTAAAAGAATAGACAAAGCAGATATCTGTCCTTTTAAGGAACTAGCTGATAATCCTTTCTCCAATCCTTTTTGGAGAAAGGACAATATCCTGGGAATCCTAATCTTACTCCATGAGTAACCCTTGGATTCGCACCAAAAAAGATATTTTCGCCAAATCTTATGGTAGATTTTCCTGGTGACAGGCTTTCTAGCCTGAATCAGGGTATCAATAATCGACTCAGAGAAACCACTCTTTGATAGAATTAGGCGTTCAATCTCCAAGCAGTCAGACACAGAGAAATTAGATTTGGATGTTTGAAAAGACCTTGTATTAGAAGGCCCTGCCTCATTGGTAGTGTCCATGGTGGAACAGATGACATGTCCACTAGGTCTGCATACCAGGTCCTGCATGGCCACGCAGGCGCTATTAGAATCACCGAAGCCCTCTCCTGCTTGATTCTGGCAACCAGACGAGGGAGGAGAGGAAACGGTGGAAAAACATAGGCCAGATTGAAGGACCAAGGCGCTGCTGGAGCATCTATCAGCACCGCCTGGGGATCCCGGGATCTGGACCCGTAAAGAGGAAGCTTGGTGTTCTGACGGGACGCCATCAGATCCAATTCTGGAGTGCCCCATAGCTGAGTCAACTGGGCAAATACCTCCGGGTGGAGTTCCCACTCCCCCGGGTGAAAAGTCTGACGACTTAGAAAATCCGCCTCCCAGTTGTCTACTCCTGGGATGTGAATTGCTGAGAGATGGCAGGAGTGATCCTCCGCCCACCTGATTATTTTGGTTACTTCCGTTATTGCTAGAGAACTCCTTGTTCTCCCTTGATGATTGACGTAAGCTACAGTCGTGATGTTGTCCGACTGAAATCTGATGAATTTGGCCGCAGCAAGCTGAAGCCATGCCTGGAGAGTGTTGAATATCGCCCTAAGTTCCAGAATGTTTATCGGGAGAAGAGCTTCTTCCCGAGACCATAAACCCTGAGCTTTCAGGGAGTCCCAGACTGCGCCCCAGCCCAACAGACTAGCGTCGGTCGTTACGATGATCCACTCTGGTCTGCGGAAACACATTCCCTGAGACAGGTGATCCTGAGACCACCACCAGAGAAGAGAATCTCTGGTCCCCTGGTCCAGCTGTATTTGAGGAGACAAATCTGCATAATCCCCATTCCACTGTTTGAGCATGCATAGTTGCAGTGGTTTGAGGTGTATCCGTGCAAAAGGGACTATGTCCATTGCCGCTACCATTAGCCCGATTGTCTCCATGCACTGAGCTACAGATGGCCGAGGAATGGCATGAAGGGCTCGGCAAGTGGTTAAGAGTTTTAACTTTCTGACCTCCGTCAGAAATATTTTCATTTCTACTGAGTCTATTAGAGTCCCTAAGAAGGAAACTCTTGTGAGGGGGGAGAGAGAACTCTTTTTGATGTTCACCTTCGACCCGTGAGACCTCAGAAAGGCCAATACAATTTCCGTGTGAGACTTGGCTCTTTGGAAAGTCAACGCCTGAATTAAGATGTCGTCTAGATAAGGCGCCACTGCTATGCCCCGCGGTCTTAGAACCGCAAGGAGGGACCCTAGCACCTTTGTGAAAATTCTGGGAGCAGTGGCCAACCCGAAAGGAAGAGCCACAAACTGGTAATGCTTGTCCAAAAAAGCGAACCTGAGAAACTGGTGATGATCTTTGTGGATAGGAATGTGCAGATACGCATCCTTTAAATCCACGGTGGTCATATATTGACCCTCCTGGATCATTGGTAAGATTGTCCGAATGGTCTCCATCTTGAATGATTGGACTCTGAGGAATTTGTTTAGAATTTTTAGATCCAGGATTGGTCTGAAGGTTCCTTCTTTCTTTGGAACCACAAACAGGTTTGAATAAAACCCCAGCCCTTGTTCCGCAATTGGAACTGGGTGGATCACTCCCATTGTATGTAGGTCTTCTACACAGTGTAAGAACGCCTCTTTCTTTGTCTGGTCTGTAGACAGACGAGAAATGTGGAACCTTCCCCTTGGAGGGGAGTCCTTGAATTCTAGAAGATATCCCTGAGATACAATCTCTAAGGCCCAGGGATCGTGTACATCTCTTGCCCAGGCCTGAGCGAAGAGAGAGAGTCTGCCCCCTACTAGATCCGGTCCCGGATCTGGGGCTACCCCATCATGCTGTCTTGGAGGCAGCTGCAGGCTTCTTGGCCTGTTTACCCTTGTTCCAGCCCTGGTAAGGTTTCCAGGCTGCCCTGGGTTGTGAAGTGTTATCCTCTTGCTTTGCAGCAGGGGAGGATGAAGCGAGACCGCTCCTGATATTCCGAAAGGAACGAAAATTATTTTGTTTATTCTTTGTCTTGAAGGACTTGTCCTGGGGGAGAGCATGGCCTTTTCCCCCAGTGATTTCTGAAATAATCTCTTTCAATTCAGGCCCGAAGAGGGTCTTTCCTTTGAAAGGGATGTTCAATAGTTTGGATTTTGACGACATATCGGCCGACCAGAACTTTAGCCATAGCGCTCTGTGCGCCAAAATGGCGAAACCTGAATTTTTTGCCGCTAACTTAGCTAGTTGGAAAGCGGCATCTGCGATAAAAGAATTAGCCAGCTTAAGAGCCTTAATTCTGTCCATAATGTCCTCATATGAGGTCTCCGTCTGGAGCGCATCTTCCAGCGCCTCGAACCAGAAAGCAGCTGCAGTGGTTACAGGAACAATGCACGCAATAGGTTGGAGAAGAAAACCTTGTTGAACAAAAAATTTCTTAAGTAAACCCTCTAATTTTTTATCCATAGGGTCTTTGAAAGCACAACTGTCTTCTATAGGTATAGTTGTGCGTTTAGCAAGTGAAGAAACAGCCCCCTCCACCTTAGGGACCATCTGCCACGAGTCCCGTATGGGGTTAGATATGGGGAACATTTTCTTAAAAACAGGAGGGGGAACGAAAGGAATACTTGGTTTATCTCACTCCCTAGTAACGATATCCGCAATCCTCTTAGGGACCGGGAACACATCAGTGTAAACAGGAACTTCTAGGTACTTGTCCATTTTACACAATTTCTCTGGAACCACCATAGGGTCGCAGTCACCCAGAGTAACTAATACCTCCCTGAGCAATAAGCGGAGGTGTTCTAGTTTAAATTTAAAAGCCAACGTATCTGAATCTGTCTGAGAAGAAACCTTTCCTGAATCGGAAATTTCTCCCTCAGACAGCACATCCCTCGCCCCCACTTCAGAGTGTTGTGAGGGTATATCGGATACGGCTACTAAAGCGTCAGAATGCTCATTATCTGTTCTTAAAACAGAGCTATCACGCTTTGCAGGTAACACAGGCAGTTTAGATAAGAACACTGAGAGGGTATTATCCATAACTGCCGCCAAATCTTGTAAGGTAAAAAAGTTAGACGCACTAGAGGTACTAGGCGTCGCTTGAGCGGGCGTAACTGGTTGTGACACTTGGGGAGAGGTTGACGGGCTAACCTTGTTACCTTCTGTCTGAGAATCATCTTGGGCCACATTTTTAAGTGCAATAATATGTTCTTTAAAGTGTATAGACATATCAGTACAAATGGGACACATTCTGAGAGGGGGTTCCACCATGGCTTCTAAACACATTGAACAAGGACTTTCCTTGGTGTCAGACATGTTTAACAGACTAGTAGTAATATAAACAGGCTTGGAAATCACTTTAATCAAGTAAAAACACACTTTGAAAAAAACGGTACTGTGCCTTTAAGGAATAAAAAAGGCACACAATCTTGCAAAAACAGTGAAAAAATGCAGCAAACTTTTTGAAATTTTTACAGTATGTACCCTAAGCATTAGTAAGATTGCACCACTAGCAATATAAACTATTAACCCCTTAATGCCCAAACCGGATCGACAGTAGTCAAAAAAAGCAGTTAAAGAAATTTCAGCACCTTGGCACAGCTCTGCTGTGGCCCTACCTGCACCCTTAGGACCAGATTTGTGGGGAAAAAGCTTCTTATAGGCCCTCAAACTGCAGCAGGACCCTCCATGTGAAACAGCCTGAACTTCTAGTCAAAATAACTGCGCATCTGAGGCGCGAAATTAGGCCTCTCCCACCTCACTCCGGTGCTTGTGAGGCCTAAAGAAACACTCCCAAGTGTTTTAGTAATAGCCATGTGGGTAATAACCCCTGAAAGAAACCCAAAGGAACCTTCAAAGTGTCTAAAAAAACAAAATTTTTCAATAAAAACTGTTTGCCATTAAGCAGTGTCAACCAGCATAAACTAGCCCTGTTATGTAAGCTTGCAATTCCATACTTAGTCTCTGAATACAGCTTACCCTTCCCTCATGGGGATATTATCAGTCTCTTCTAGCATTATCACAGTCTTGTCTAGAAATAAATGACTGAACATACCTTATTGCAGCCTAACCTGCAAACCGTTCCCCCCCAACCAAATTTTTCTTGCACTCCTCAGTCCTATGTGGGAACAGCAGTGGATTTTAGTTACAACATGCTAAAATCATCTTCCTCCCTGCAGAACTCTTCATTCCTTTCTGCTAGAGAGTAAATAGTACACACCGGTACTATTTAAAATAACAAACTTTTGCTTGTAGAAAATAAAAACTACATTTCTAACACCACATTCACTTTACCCTTCCGATTGCTTAGAGCCGGCAAAGAGAATGACTGGGGGGTGGAGCTAGAGAGGGAGCTATATGGACAGCTCTGCTGTGTGCTCTCTTTGCCACTTCCTGTTGGGAAGGAGAACATCCCACAAGTAAAGGATGAATCCGTGGACTGGATACACCTTACAAGAGAAAGAAATGGATTTATTAGGTAAGCATACATTTTGTTTTTGTGTGTGCTTTGGAAAGAAAATTTGAGTAGTAATCCTAAAAAAAAAAGACTCCAAATCCAGTTTTTTGTACATTTTCTCAGTTAAAGGGATACTAAACCCAATTTTTTTTCTTTCATGATTCAGATAGAGCATGCACTTTTAAGCAACTTTCTAATTTACCCCTATTAATTTTTCTTTGTTATCATGCTATCTTGACTTGAAAAAGCAGTACTGTAAGCTTTAGATTATTTTGAACAGTTGCGGTTTCCCATTTAGCCTTAAAGGGACACGAAACCCAATTTTTTTCTTTCATGATTCAGACAGAACATGCAATTTTAAGCAACTTTCTAATTTACTCATATTATGAATTTTTCTTTGTTCTCATGTTATCTTGATTTGAAAAAGCAGTAATGTAAGGCTAGGAGCCGGCCCATTTTTTGTTCAGCACCTTGGGTAGCACTAGCTGATTGGTGGATAAATGTAGCAAACCAATCAGCAAGCGCTACCCAGGTGTTGAACTAAAAATGGGCCGGCTCCTAGCCTTACATTACTGCTTTTTCAAATCAAGATAACATGAGAACAAAGAAAAATTCATAATAGGAGTAAATTAGAAAGTTGCTTAAAATTGCATGTTCTGTCTGAATCATGAAAGAAAAAAAATTGGGTTTAGTGTCCCTTTAAGGCTAAATGGGAAACCGCAACTGTTTGAAATAATCTTTTTCATTTTTTTCCATTGTATGGCAGCTGGGAATAGGTTCTTATATACCTGAATCTTGTTACCACGATGGGCTATACCAGTAGATGGTTGGAGGAGTTGCTAAATCTGTCATTTATCCTTGTAGTGCAGAAATTGTATGATAACAGTTTAAGGAAAAGTGCCTTTTGTTGACAATGCTCTAATGACTCCTCTCTAGGCGAGAGAGAGAGTGAGTGTGTGTGTGTGTAAATAAAATATGTATAATGTTGTGTATATAAATACAAAGGCCCATAGTTATGAAGGTCTGTCGGACCTGATCCGACACTGCGGATCAGGTCCGACAGACCTCGCTGAATACGGTGAGCAATACGCTCGCCGTATTCAGCATTGCACCAGCAGCTTACAAGAGCTGCTGGTGCAACGCCACCCCCTGCAGACTCGCGGCCAATAGGCCGCCAGCAGGGGGTGTCAATCAACCCGATAGGGTTGATTTCCGGCAATGTCTGTCCGCCTGCGCAGAGCAGGCGGACAGGTTATGGAGCAGCAGTCTTTGTGACCGCTGCTTCATAACTGCTGTTTCTGGCGAGCCTGCAGGCTCGCCAGAAACATTCGGAGCTTGATATATATGCCCCATCGTATCTAAATGTTTACATTACACTTTATATTTATGAATTGTGCTCGAGTTAGACAGTAAAAAGTAAAAATTGAACATTCATGCAATTTTAAACAACTTTCCAAATAACTTCTGTTATCAAATTTGCTTTGTTCTCTTGGTATCGTTTATTGAAGAGTAAACCTAGTAGGTGCACGTGTCTTTAGCAGTCTCGCAGCAGTATTTGCAACTATAGAAAACATTGCTATAAACAATATAGCAAACACTGCTGCCATAGACTGCTAGAAATGTGCACACTCCTGAGCTCATCTAGGATTGCTCTTTAGCAAAGGTTACCAAGAGAACTAAGATAATTGAAGTAAATTGGAAAGTTGTTTAAAATGTCATGCTCTTTGTTGAATGTAATAACTGTACAAAATAATACAATATCATGATAAAATAAGTGGATGGCCGCACTATTTCCTGTCATTTAGTGCTTCAGACATGCACGGTACCTATCTAGATATTTCTTCACCAAAGAATAACATGAAAACAACGTAAATTTGATAATCAAAGTAAATTGGAAACTTTTTCAAAATTGTATCCTCTATCTCACTGGTATTCAAACCTACTCTCAGACCTCCCTAACAGGCCAGATTTTCTGGATATCTGAACTGGAGCACATGTGAAATAATCAGCTGATAAGTACATGGTTATTTTACTTGCTCTCACCCAAGGTAATCCTGAAAATCTGGCCTGTTAGGGAGGCTTGCGGACAGAATTGAAAACCATTTGTCTATCTGAATCATGAAAGAAAACATTTGGGTTTCATGTCCCTTTAAGTGTTTTTGCTATTATTAGTTTCACTAGAATTGTCCACCCTCACATATTCTATACCAGATTTTATCAGGCAAACAGGGGTTTCTACTAAACCCTATATGGGTAAATAAAATAACAATAAAAAGGAATTTAATACTGAACAATGTGTTAGGGGGGGTGAAAAAACAACAAACTTTTTTGCAGTTTTCTTTATAACCATTACTACAAAACTAGTGTGAAAAAATACCTCAAAATATATTAAGTAGGACTTTAGGAATACCCCATTATCTCTAGGTTTCTAAGCCATTTATAGCAAATGTAGGCCAAGGAGGGAACTATTATGTAAAAAGACAGTAAATGAAACATTCCCGATTCAGACAGAGCATCTAATTTCAAACATTTTCCCAATTTACTTCATTTTCTTGATATTCTTTGTTGAAAGCATACCTAGGTAAGCTCAGAAGCAACAATGTAACACTAGGAGCTATTTGCTGATTGGTGGCTGCACATATATATACCATGACAACAAATCACATAACAGAAACAAACAGGAAAGTTGTTTAAAATGTTATACTACATATGAATCATGAAAGAACATTTTTGGGTTCCATGTCCCTTTAAAGGGACAGTCTAGGCCAAAATAAACTTTCATGATTCAGATAGAGCATGTAATTTTAAACAATTTTCCAATTTACTTTTATCACCAATTTTGCTTTGTTCTCTTGGTATTCTTAGTTGAAAGCTTAACCTAGGAGGTTCATATGCTAATTTCTTAGACCTTGAAGCCCACCTCTTTCAGATTGCATTTTAACAGTTTTTCACCACTAGAGGGTGTTAGTTCACGTATTTCATATAGATAACACTGTGCTTGTGCACGAGAAGTTATCTGGGAGAAGGCACTGATTGGCTAGACTGCAAGTCTGTCAAAAGAACTGAAAAATGGGGCAGTTTACAGAGGCTTAGATACAAGATAATCACAGAGGTTAAAAGTATATTATTATAACTGTGTTGGTTATGCAAAACTGGGAAATGGGTAATAAAGGGATTATCTATCTTTTAAAACAATAAAAATTCTGGTGTAGACTGTCCCTTTAATGCAAAACTTGGTCTTGGACTGTAAGCTTAATATCTTATCCAATCCAAAACGATACACAAAAGTATATATCTGGAGAAACTAGACACCCCAGGAAATTTAACTAGAGGCATTTTTAACCCTTTTATCGCCAAGGACAGAAAATAAAACTTAGAAACCGAAATAAACTTTAAAAATAAAATATGATACGGTTATGGGCATACGTGCTCACAGGAAGTGAAGAGGAGGGGACAAGACAAGCCATTGTGACTGGCTGACACAGTGATCGTATGACCATGGGACACTTAATTGGTCATCACTAGACTGCTTCACTCCTGAGGCCCAGTGAGCATGATACCAGCATGCAAGTATCAAAGCTCTATTTTAAGTATACAACCACTGTGACTGGATGATTGTATACACAGTAATAGTCATATTTGACTGTTATTGTACTGCTGCTGGATATCCTCACATAGAAGCATCAAATGGATGGAAGCCTCATTCCTAAAGGCCCAAAAAGTAGCAATTGCTCTAGTAAAATGAGCAGTAATGCACTCAGGAGGAGTTTTATCTCCAACCAGGTAACTAAGAATCAAGGCCTAAAGCCAAGCGGCTAGGGTAACTGCAGTACCTTTCTGACTTTAACAAAATCCAGAAAAAAATCATTAACAAAGGAGGTGCTCTAAAATCTTCTGTGAGAATTTAATGCACTCACAACATCCAGGTTGTAGATAAGTTGCATTTAGAATTCTTAGGAACATAACGTAAAGTGGAAACTACAATTTGACCGAGTATCCATAGACATTACTTTAGGAAGAAAAGAATAGTTAGGAAGATTGCAATATAGAACGGAAATCTCAGAAACTCTCCTGGCTGAAGAATTGGCCAGGATAAAGAAACTTTTTCAGGGCAACAGCTGAAGGTCTAAACAATGCATGGGTTCAAATGGAGGGGGGCTTGAATCAAAATCAGATTAAGATTCCACGGCGGAGTTACTGGTTGAAAAATGATCTGATCCTGACCAAGATCTGAATAAAGGTCTGGATATCAGGATCCTGGCAATTTACTTCTGATACGAGATGGATATGGCCAAAATCAAACCTTTTTAGAAAAATGTCTCCAGACCATCCTGTAGAAATTTGAGAACTTTAGGAATCAGAACTAAATTCCAACGGTATCCTTGCTCGAACAACAGGAGAAAAAGTTTTTTCACACCTTGAGATATGCAGTATAAGTCTGGCAAAGTTACTTTTTCTGATGAAATAAAGACACTTGAGAAAGGAGGTCCTTTCTGAGAGGAAGCTGCCAAATCGGGCACATGAACATTTGAATCAGATCTGCATACCAAGTGCTGAGAGGTCAAATGTACTGGCAACTGAGGACGTCTGTCTCCCATTTGTTCACTTCTACAATGTAAATTCATCACCTGTGAACAGAAAGTTCTGCCTGGTGACTGCCTGCAGTTACATTGTCTGATTTGAAAGCAATAGAAAAAGGCCTGGTGGTTAGGCCAACTCTGAAGGATCCTGAAGATTTCCAGATTGTTTATTGGTAATCTTGCCTCCCAAGGAGACCAGACTCTTTCTGCTATCTGTGATCCCCAGACCGCACCCAATCCTTTAGGCTGGCAACTGTAGTGATCACAACCTATGCTGGCTGAAGAAAGGTGGCCCCCTGAACAAGGGATTGGTGAGTCTCCAAAAAACTGTCTTACCTTGTGGTCCAACAGGATCTTCTTTGACGGATCCTTATAATCTCTGTTCAACTGCTGCAGCATCCTTAATTGGAGAGGCTGCAGATGAAGTCTGGTAAATGAAACAGCATCTGAAGCAGCAACCACTAGACATACAACTTCCATGCATTGAGCATGGGAAGGAAGATGATTAAAGTTGGAGTTGAACACAGGTCTGTTGTAGTTTAGATTATAGCCCTTACAAAGGATACCTGGGTCTCAGGAATCGTGCAACTCTCATTGGTAAGTTGCTTTTCCAACTGTGACTGCAAAGCTGCTAAGAACTGCTTGTGTGCTTTCATTGTCAGGTAAAGAGACAGTACCTTCTACAGAAATTCTCTGAGCTTGCACCACAGCAATGCTTCTAGCACTCTGGGTGCTGTTGCCAGACAAAATGGGAGCACCACAAACTGCTAACGCGAGGCAAATCTCAGGAACCTGACATGAGCCCTGTGAATAGGGATAATTAAACAGGCATCAATGATAAACATAAACTGAGCCTTCTGCACTAGAGGAAGTATAATGCAAACCATCTCCATTTTGAAAGTTTGTTCTTTCAGAAACTTGCTTAGAATTTTGAGAGCAGTCAGGAGCTGGGAAGTCAGCCACTACTTCAGTGGTAGAGTAGAAACATCGGATTCTAAAGTATTCCCCTTCTCTGTGGGGTATTTACTAGTGTCACTTCTTAGAGATGTCCCAAAAGAACTAAGGGCCTATGGAGGATCACCTTCTACCCCTTGCATACAGCTGCGTTAAACTGCTGGAGGCATAACAGTCATCAATTCAGTAATAGAGTGGATATATTCTCTAAACTTGGGGAAAGTTCCTTAGAACAAAAACCTCACGGCTATAGCATGCTAGCCTGTAGGCTAGACCCTGTCTAGTACAGAGCTGAGCAGGGACACACTAGAACATCCTTATTTCAGTGGATTGCCCTTCCAGGGAGTCAAGTGTAATGTCCAGACACTTGAGCTGCACCAGTTTGCTCAACAATGAATTATAGAGGAGACAGTAAGGATAGATGCCGAATATCTGATGAAGAAATGAGCACAGAAACAGTATAAATGCACACAAATAGTTAATCTGACATAAGTTAAACAAATCTACTAATAGCACAATGTACAACTGATATCCCAGTCCAGAAATTCACTGGGGATAAGGTTTTAACTTTATGTTTACAATTGTCACAGGTGGGTTATCCCTGGTCAGTGATTACTGGACCCTTACAGTAGCAAGTGTGCTACTTTTATACTAAATCTAAGTTAATATATTAAGCAGCTGTCCATCCCCTTCCCATACTATTATTCTAGCAATACCCCTAAAACGAAATTTATGCTTACCTGATAAATTTATTTATTTCTTGACACGGTGAGTCCACAGTTATCATCAATTACTGCTGGGAATATCAATCCTGGCCAGCAGGAGAAAGCAAAGAGCACCACAGCAAAGCTGTTAAGCATCACTTCCCTTCCCACAAACCCCAGTTATTCGACTGAAGGAAAAGGAAAGAAAGGAAATAACACAAGGTGCAGAGGTGCCTGAGGTTTATATAACAAAAAACTGTCTGAAAACAGGGCGGGCCGCAGACTCACCGTATCAAGAAATAAATTTATCAGGTAAGCATACATTTAGTGTTCTTTCTAATGAGACAGTGAGTCTACGGATCATCATCAATTACTGTTGGGAGTCAATACCCAAGCTAGAGGACACAGATGATAAGGGAGGGACAAGACAGGCAACCTAAACAGAAGGCACCACAGCTTGAACAACCTTTCTCCTAAAAGAAGCCTCAGCAGAGGCAAAAGAATCGAATTTATAGAATTTGGAAAAAGTATGCAAAAATGACCAAGTTGCAGCCGTGCAATTCTGTTCCACAGAAGCTTCATTTTTTTAAATGAAGAAACAGCTTTTGTGGAATGAGCTGTGATTCTCTCAGGAGGTTGTTATACAGCAATCTCATAGGCCAAACGAATAATACTTCTCAACCAGAGAAAAGGAAAAGTGGCAGAAGCCTACTGACCCTCACATTTAACTTAAAGGTCTGAGAAGCATTCTGCTCGACCGGGCTGTTCAGGGATCTGAACCTATGGCTCTGTGCTTACTACTCTGTTTACTTGTATGTTGAGCCACAGACAGTTCTTGTCCTGAAAAACAAACAAAACAAAGCGGAAGACTGACAAAAGGCCTTTGAAGCTTGCAAAAAACTTAAGAGCACGCACAACTTCCCAGTTGTGAAATAAACATTCCTTATGAGAAGAAGGATTAGGACAGAGAGAAGGAACAACAAATTCCTGATAATATACTTGTCCGAAACAACCTTAGGAAGAAAACCAAACTTGGGAACTGTCTTATCTGCTGAATATAAGATAAGGAGAATCACACAGCAGAACCGAGAGTTCAGAGACTCTCAGAGCAGAAGGAATTCCCAGAAAATAACAATATGAATGGAATGCATAGGCTCAAACAGAGCCTGTTGTAAAATCTTAAGAACAAAGTTAAGACTCCAAGGTGGAACAACAGACTTAACACAAACCTGATACTAACCAGGGCCGGACAAGAGATTGCACACCTGGCACGTCCGCCAGACGCTTAGCAAAGTTAAAGATAGGCTTGCGAAAACAAGACAAGATGCAAGTAGCTGCAGCTGGCTTCAAACTGTGGCTATCCTCTTGCTAGACAGCTAAGCTGACCATCAGGTTACCACAGCTGGTTTGAAGAAAATCAAACCCCTCAAGGAAATTGACTAACAAACCCTTCTCCAGACCATCTTGGAGAAGAATAACATTTCTAAGATCCAGACTCTACCTCAAAAAGAACTCTTGGATTTTCAACAAATAGATATTTACGCCATAACCTATGGCAATCTCTTCTGAGTCTAAATCTAAATGACAAACAAAGAAAAACCAGCGTATAGACAAAGCTAATTGTCTAATCGACAAACGAAATTAAGATGAAGGAAGGATTCTGGATCAGAAAGTCCTTCCTTAGAGGAAGACTCCAAAGAGGAGATACTGCATTTTCAGTAGGTCTGCAAACCAAATCCTGCGATGCTGCGTAGAGGCTAAAACCCCCCCGCCGCTCTCTCCTGTAGATTACGAGCAATAAATTGTGAATGGAGAATAAAAGAAAACACCAGGGCATCTAACAGGGCGGTCAACGGATCACTTGACCATGAACTGAACTAGGAACTTTGGCAATCAAAACGAGCCAATTACAGAGCTTCCCCAATCAAAGGGTCTACCTAGAGAACACCCCTGGATGGGAAAATACTACCCGAGTTGAAACATCTGACTGATCATAATGCCAATTCCTGAATGTCCTCCCCTGACAAGAAGACGGCAGACAGAATGTCCTCTCCTGTCAAGAGGACAACAGCCAGCCAGCCAGTGTGAGCATCCACCCACCGAACAATCCACGACTCCAGCATGGTAAAAAAACACAGAGTTCCTTCCTAATGGTTGAAATAAACCATTGATATGATATTGTCCGACTGGAACTACACCAACAACTACTGAGGCCCAGCCATCAGAGGCTTGAAATCTCGCTCTTCACTCCCCGATGTTAAAAGGAAGAGCAATCTCTTAACTAAACCCAGGCTGCTTATCAGACAGCAGGTTGATGCCCATGGTCACCTTACCCATGGATGTCTCCAGAAGCCCACACCCTGAGACAGAAAATCCTGAAAATACACTACAGGAAGGAGACTATAGTCGAACGAAACAAAATCCATTCTCTGAGATAGATCCAAGAGATCTTCCTATTATGGAAACAACCAAGGGAAAATAATCCCACTGCAGCAAAAGAGCTTGCTATTGGCTGGACATAGGACTGCAGAGGGAGGAAAAGGAAAAAAATCTTTAATTATTTGACCACTATGAGACCTCATCCTCCGACGAACCAAGGTGCTTTCCTATCCATGTAATGACCAGAACTGGCCAACTTAAGCTTCCGAAGATCTGACTGAAGTGGGTTAAAAGCTACTATCAGCTTGATAGACAAACAAGCTAACCACTAGGCCACATAGACCTGCTGCAGTAATGAAATAATGGTCCATTCATCACCCTTGTAGATGAAATAAGGGGATTCTATCACAGATTCAATCCCATCCATGGGAAAGAAAATTGACAAAAACTCTGGAGAGATTGTTCAAGGACGGAAGATACCTGAACCATATATTGTCCAGAAAAAAACATCCTTAGACCCAAAGTACTTCTCAAAAACCTGAGAGGATTCCGTTCAAAGAAACCATAAATTCTAAGTTTGTTCTGAACAGGCTCTCATGACCAAGGATACTAGATAAAAATCTAGAACCCATTTCCATACTGGAACTGGAATTAGCACTCCCCCAGGAGAGGTTCTGAACCTATTCATGGAAAGTCTCTCACCTTTCCCTCCAAAGAAAGAGGAAAATTATGGTTGAATATCCTAAAAGGAAATGCCAGAAGCGTGGAAACCAAATATTAACTCTGCAACTGCAGAACTATAAAGTCTAAGCTGTACCCCAAGGCCACAGGTAGGCTTCCCCACCCACCAAGATTTCAGCCATAAAAACCAGCGGGCTGGTACAGCCAGTCTAAGAGACAAGGCATTCAACAAACAAATAAGCCTCCAGCTTCTTAACCATAGATCCAAAAAGGAGCTAGCTAACTCAACATGGATCAAAGTTCTCAAAGCTAAAGTAGGAAGTCCTACTAAAGACATTGTGCATTATAAAAGAGACAGCAACAGGCAATTCCTTTAAAGGACGGAAGACAGGGAAAGGATATCCCCAACTTCTCCTATTCCTGAGAAAATTCCCATAGCACGTCAAGAACACTTCCTCAGGGAAGGAAATAGAACCGATATAGTTTACAAAACTTCAAAGGTTGACAATAACAGGTGGGTCAGTATCGTCCAAGTAGCTAAAACCTCCTATAACATTACAAGAGGTGTTGATGCATACTTCTGAAGGAGACTACTTCAGTATCAGATGAAGGAATTAAACTGTCCAAATCTGAGAATTCGCCCTCAGAAACTACTGGCAATCCCCCTCAACTTAGAAGAAGGTGAACCTGTGTAGCAGCATCTGGAGCAGAAACCCTATTATCTGAAACATTAAATGTCCCTGAAAACAGGGAGAAACAGACCAGCCGCAGATACTGCAGAGGATATCAGAGCTGTAATTCTGTATGCAAATACACTCCTCCAGGAGACAGAGGAATCATAGGGCACTGCATGTGATGCCATAGAGGCTTGGGACAATAAGGAGAAACTGTGGCATTACCTAGACAGTATCATCCTGAGAGACAAAGGCTCAGAAAAATTTGAAAAGGAAATTCCCTATAACATTTTCATAAAAAAACTCTAAAAAGTAGTTTAAGGCAGATGTGTCCGTAGGAGCAGACATTAAACTCCGACCTAAAAAACAATCCAAAAGAAAACAATAAAACTTGTCTTGTCACTAAAAAAAAAAAAAAGTCAAGGACTAAGCAGAATCTATATAAGAAGCTGCCTATGGTACAGTGTACTATGCTTATAGAACAAATAAGCATATATAAACATATATACAAGCATACTATCTATACTATGCTTATAACAAGAACTAAGGGTTCTCCTAAAAAAAACACAAAACTGTCACTTTAAGGGTCTTAAACAAAACTGCCCATAACATATGTAATTACTTTAAGTACTAATCTAATGATATACTAAAATACTGCCCTTTTTAAGCTTTTAGAATTTTAGAGACAGAATTGAAAACTGCAGGATTCCTCAGATCTCTAAATCTGGTACTGAATCACCTAGATAAAAGGACATCTTAAATACTTTATGTTGATATGTATAACTGATGCGTAGCACATGCAGGTAGAAAACTATACTGCTCCGAACCTGGAGTAAGGAGGAGGAGTCACATGACCAGGAACCAAGCACAGAAAAAAATGGCGCTTCCGCTACCTCTCTGAGGAGAAATAAAAGGCGAAAACAACATGACGCCTAAAATTCAAGGGAGAGCGACATACCCAGTTCAGAGAGAAAAAACCCCAGAGTACCATAGTTTACTCCTCCTCTTAACGGACAGACTACCTAGCCACCACCACTCCTCTAGGAAACTGAAGATACATGAGGGAGAGGCAAAACTGACTGCGAGTATGCAGTGCTTAATAAAGCCCACGCTCCCAGCGCTAAGGAAAAAACCTCCCCCTACCTAGGCAATGCCATAAGCATACGTCATTCATTTTTACATAAAAATAAACAATTTAAGGAAAAAAAACCTATACTTATTAACCCCTTCAGTTCCTGAAGGAGAAACAGACTGTCTCTCAAAGTCATGATAAGTGTCTGCATGCTGCCTAAGGATACCCAAATATATATATATATATATATATTATATATATACATATATATATATATATATAATGCCCAAATCAGAGTTGCAGAATATATACAGTGCACAATCTCCCAACTATTAGAAGATAAAAGGCACTTACCTGCATTCTAGCCGTCCGGCAGTCAGACAACAAAGAATGAGAGGATGCCGCTCCTCACAGAGACCTGTGTAAAGAGAAAGACAGAGCAAGCTTACTCAGGCTTTCTATACCAGGGCAGCAACATGTTAGGAAAACGCAGCAAAGCATACTTTACAAGTTCCTCACTGCTTTAAAGCCACCACAGCCCTGCTGAAGAGACTAACGTGGAGTACAGCTAGACCCAAATTGTGATGGAAGGCCATAGTAATCTTGCCCAGACTTCAAAATAAAAAAATCTTGATAGAAGAATCTTAATCAGGACACCTCATTACTTCACCTTTTCCTTGTACTAGAGGCAAAGAGAATGACTGGGAGTTGTGGCAAGGGAAGTGATACTTAACAGCTTTGCTGTGGTGCTCTTTGCCTCCTCCTGCTGGCCAGGAGTGATATTTCCATATACCTATATTACCTATATGTATTCAATGCTATTCCAACTAGTGTCTGTAGACCATGTAGGTAATAATAACAAACAGGGACACTTAAATGCTGGAATGTACTGGCAATGATGCTTGGGGTTGAGAATCATATTTTGGTTACATATGGCAGTAGTTGGGATGAGAATGTGACTTGTTAAATCAAGACCAATTATTGGGATTATTACTGCCAAGGAAAACACACAGTGAATAATTGTATGTGTTTGTGGGATCTATCGGTTACACCTTTGTCTTCCTCTCAAATTCCATAATGAGATATATAAAAAAATTATGCCCTAGTGTGTTATTATAGAATATGAATTTGTGCACAGTGGTTTATAACTGAATTATTAGTGTCCAGGGGCTGGAAAAACTATTTGTTGAAACATTAATCATGCCGAAATGAAACTAAAAGGGGTGTACAGGACACACAAGCAGATATGGTGAGGACCAAATAATGGTTATTTTATTAGCCCTTTCCATAGGAATACAGGCTAAACTAAAAAGAAATACAAGTTAAAATAAAAGCATTTGCAATCTCATAGGCTAAAATTTACTGTTATCATTTGCAGCTGGTCTTCATCTCCAGCTCCCTTCCTTCCTTCTTGGAAGCCCTCTCTACTTCTCCTGCCTGGGACAGCCTACATAATTTTATTTTGCACATCACAGTAGTAACAATGAAGTCACAAGGTAAACTGTACTATAAAACCTTATGCAGACATTTGTCCACCCGCATTATTTATACCATATAGGTAAACCTCTTCAATTAGTTCTACGCCTAATTCAACACCATTGGCATTGCCTTCTGAGTCTTATGTATGGTTGCTTTAATTTTAACTTGTTTTATTTTTCTGCAGAAACCAAGTCAGAAGGTAAGAGAGTAGATCAGATGTTAAATACTGAACGACCGTTAACCCTTATATTATAACTATGCTCCTTAACCCATAGTGGCACTGAAATGGTGAATTAAAAATGCAAAAAATTACTATGGAAGTCTTGAAGCTGTGGCTTGGAAACACAGGGATGCAGGATAAATTACCCCTATCAGTAATCCTGCAAGTTCTCCAACTGGTAGTATAGATAATCTATTCATATAACTCCAGGTGCAGACAATCGCCAAAAAATTCCAAGAACAGTGTTTTAGTTTCATGCCACTGTGCTCAATTACTGCACCCACTTAGGCACATATAGGCTGCTGCATTTCACACTACTAACATGTTTTTGAATGCCATACTTGATTGTTATGAATGACTTCTGTAGTAGTTGATAGTGAAGCACTACACATTTTTGCCTTTTTTTGGGGGGGACACACATAAAAAAAGCAGCTGCATATGAGAACACATCTTTAGTTCATTTCAAAAGCTTCATGTTGCTCCTCCATACTCCAAGGTGCTATTTATTGCAGAGAACAATCTCAAGCATAAATCAATTTACTGACCATAAGACCCTTTGTTTAAACAGAACATACCTTTATCTGCTTTTTTTGTATAAAACATAAGCTACATTGCGAAGGAGGATGATTTCCTGGCTTCCTCCATAATTTTGAGCATAAGATTTTTTTTTAAACGAATTCCGCAAATTAAACGAAAGGAGAAAAATATAAATGAAAAATTGGCATATACAGTCCATAAAGTAATAAATTAGTTTCATTTATCTTCTGAAATGATCTTTGCTTTTTAAGGGCAAGTCTTTAATTGTTTTCGGCTTTAAAAAAAAAAAAAAAAAAATTAAGGGGGGGGGGATTTAAAATAGAAAACATTTAGTTATATAAATAGCATGTGGGAATGTAGTCCCATCCCACAACTGTATTAGAGGTCACAGTTTCACAATTTATCTTGAGGCGCTTTATTTATTTCCACGATTACCTCTGTCAAACTATTTTTTGGGTAACCATTTTCTTCACCCCATTTGGACACAGTTTATTTCTTCCTTTTTTTCTTGTTTACCACCCCACATTTATTTTATTGTGTTTATCTGCTTTCTTGTACCCTGATTAGGGGAAAAAAAAAAAAAAAAAAAAAAAGTGTTTATAAAGATGCTGAGACTGTTCTTTGCAGTGCATCTTTTCTTTGAGCGGGAAGAGACTGCACAAGGGTCTGTGTAATGTAATTTGATTAAAGTTTCTAGTTATCCTCCGACTCCTCTTCGGCCTCTCGTAGCCACGTGAAGAAGGCTGTGACTGACTTTAGTGCTACGCCCTTCCCGTTTTGTTCCGCGGGATCTTTACTGTTCTCCCACTTGTAAAAGGCATCCTCAGAAATAACCTCTTCATCATAGAGGCAATCAAAAAACATGCGTAACAAATCTGCAGAGAAAAAGTAAAAAATTAAGGCGCATCAAAAATTGTAATTAAGCAACATTACTTCCAAAACAGAAGTAGTAATATTTATTTATAGTGTTCCAAACTCTTAGCAGAACAGCATGAAGTTTAAATATGGCAGTACATGAGTTCAGTATACTGTAAAATTGTTTATCCCTTAATGCGCTTCCAATGACTTCTTGTACCAGCAGCAGTATACAATGTATGAGAAATTGCTCATTTAGGTTTTATTTTGTATATGAAATAGCGGTTTTTGTTCTTTAACACCACAACCCATCAAAATGGGTTAAACTTGCAGTGAAATCAGATCTAATTTTTTTCGTTTTTATTATTTATTAACCAGGTAACAATCACAATGTGGAGAGGTACAATACTGCATTTAACTTTAAATTACACAAAAGCATATAAAAAAAACAGGTTTGATTTTTCATTTTACAAAAAAAAAGTGACCAGAGAATATTCAAAATCATCCAACATTGATATCCATGGTTGTGTTAAACCAACGGTAATCCCCCCTTTTCCCAAACCTATATACCACCTACTTTGTGGACGAAGAGAATATATTTCAAGTGATAAAACAAAACTAGTGTAAGAAATGAAACATTGTTATTTTAAAGGGGTAGTAAACCCAATATTTTTCTTTCGTGATTCAGATAGAGCAGAAATTTTAAGCAACTTTCTAATTTACTCCTATTATCAATTTTTCTTCTTTCTCTTGGTATCTTTATTTGAAAAGAAGGAATGTAAGCTTAAGAGCTGGCCCACTTTTGGCTGAGAACCTGGGTTGCACTTGCTTACTGATTTGCCAAATGTAGCCACCAATCACAAGCGCTAGCCAGGGTGCTGAAACCAAAAATGGGCTGGCTCCTAAGCTTATATTCCTATTTTTTTTCAAATAAAGAAAGCAAGAGAACAAAGAAAAATGAATAGGAGTAAATTAGAAAGTTGCTTAAAATTGCATGCTCTATCCGAATCATGAAAAAACAAATTATGCTTACCTGATAATTTAATTTCCATCTGTGGGGAGGAGAGTCCACTGCTTCATTCATTACTTGTGGGAATTAAGAACCTGGCCACCAGGAGGCAGCAAAGCGAGCCCATCAAAAGGCTTAAATACCTCCCCACTCCCCCCAGTCATTCTTCCAAGGAAACAAGGAAAAGTAGGAGAAATATCAGGGTATAAATGGTGCCAGAAGATAAAATTAAATTTAGGTCTGCCCACCGGAGAAACGGGCGGGAGCAGTGGACTCTCCACCCACAGATGGGAATGAAATTATCATGTAAGCATAATTTATGTTTTCCATCTTAATGGGAGGAGAGTCCACTGCTTCATTCATTACTTGTGGGAACAAATACCAAAGCTCTAGAGGACACTGAATGGGGAAAAAAAAAAACGGGAGGTAAAAGGAGGCAGACCCTAAACTGAGGGCACCACAGCCTGCAGAACCTTTCTCCTAAAAACTGCTTCCGCCGAAGCAAAAACATCAAATTTGTAAACTTTTGCAAAAGTATGTAAGGAGGACCAAGTAGCCGCCTTACAAATCTGCTCCACAGAGGCCTCATCCTTAAAGGCCAAAGAGGAGGCCACAGCCTTATTTGAGTGAGCCGTAATCCTCTGAGGAGGCTTATGTCCCGCTGTCTCGTAGGCCAAACGGATAACGCTCCCCAACCAACAAGACAGAGAAGTGGAAGAGGCCCTCTGCCCCCTACATTTCCCTGAATACACAACAAATAAGGACGAAGTTTCTCTGAATTCCTTTGTGGCCTGAAGATAAAACTTCAAGACTCGAACTACATCCAAGTTATGAAGTAACCTTTCCTTAGACAAAGAAGAGTTAGGACACAAGGAAGGAACTACTATCTCCTGGTTGATGTTACGATCTGACACCACCTTGGGAAGAAACCCCAACCCACTGCAAAGCACAGCCTTAGCAGCGTGAAAAAACAGGTAAGGGGGCTCACATTGCAAGGCCGCTAACTAAGACTCTGCAAGCCGAAGCAATAGCCAGTAGAAATAGAACCTTCCAGGGAAGAATCTTAATGTCAAGCGCATGCATAGGCTCAAACGGAGCCCTCTGCAAAACCTTAAGAACCAAATTTAAACTCCAAAGAGGAGCAGAAGTTCTAAATACTGGTCTGATTCTAGACAAAGCCTTAACAAAGGACTGAATATCAGGAAGCTCCGCTAGCTTCTTGTGTAACAGGACTGATAAAGCCGAAATCTGTCCCTTTAAGGAACTGGCAGCAAGACCCTTATCCAAACCATTTTGGAAAAAGGCCAGAATCCTGGATACCCTAACCTTGTGTCAGGGATATCTACGTTCCTCACACCAGGATAAATAGTTTCTCCACACCTTATGATAGATGCGACGAGTGACAGGTTTCCTGGCCTGAATTATTATTATTATTATCGGTTATTTGTAGAGCGCCAACAGATTCCGCAGCGCTAATGAGAGTATCAATCACTCTTTCCGAGAACCCTATCTTGGCCAAATCTAGGCGTTCAATCTCCACGCAGTCAGCCTCAGAGAATCGAGATTTTGGTGAAGAAAGGGACCCTGAACCAGCAGATCTCTGAGACAGGGTAACCTCCATGGAGGAGACGACATTCCCACCAGGTCTGCAAACCACGTCCTCTGTAGCGACAATGGAGCAATCAGAATGGACGAAGCTCACTCCTGTTTGATGCGTGCCACTACTCGAGGGAGAAGTGACAATGGGGGAAATATGTAAATCAGGTAGAACTCCAAAGGTACTGCTAAGGCATCTATCAGCTCTGCCTAGGGATCCCTGGATCATGACCCGTATCTGGGAAGCTTGAAGTTGAGTTTGGACGCCATAAGATCTATCTCCGGCGTCCCCCATCTGTTGCAGATCTCCGCAAAAAACCTCAAGATGGAGAGCCCATTCCCCGGATGAAACGACTGTCTGCTGAAGAAATCCACTTCCCAGTTGTCCACACCCGGAATGTGGATTGCTGAGAGTGAGCAGTTGTGGGATTCTGCCTATTCCAGAATCCGAGTCACCTCCCTCATAGCCAGGGAGCTTCTCGTACCCCCCTGATGGTTTATGTACGCCACCATGGTAACGTTGTCCGACTGGAATCTGATGAAACGGGACAACCCCAAGAGGGGCCAAGCCCTCAGAGCGAGGAATATTGCTCGCAGTTCCATGATATTTATCGGAAGGATCGACTCCTCTCAAGTCCACCTGCCCTGGGTCATTCTGGCACCCCAAACAGCTCGACATCCTGATAGACTCGCATCCGTGGTCACAATCTCCCAGGATGGTCTCAAAAAGGATGTCCCCTGGGACAGCTGTCCCGGGCGGACCAACCAAGAGAGGGATTGTCCAGAGAGATCTGTTGGGAAAGATCTGAGTGATCACCGTTCCATTGTCTCAACATGCATAACTGCAAAGGTCTTAAATGGAACGACATCTATGCTGGAAACCATGAGTCTGACCACCTCCATACACCTAGCCACAGATGGCCTTGAGGAGGTCTGAAGGGCAAGACAGCTGGACGCGATCTTGGAACATCTCTGATCTGTCAAGAATATTTTTTTAACTATGAAATCTATGATTGTGCCCAGGAACTCCACCATGTTGCTGGGAACCAGAGAACTCTTTCCCTCGTTTATCTTCCATCCGTGGGATCGAAGGAGAAGAAGCATCCTCAAGTGGTCCTGTAGGACGGAGCCTGAACCAGGATATCGTCCAGATAAGGAGCTACCGCAATATCTCTGGCTCTTGCTACCGCGAGCAGCGCCCCCAGAACCTTTGTAAAGACTCTTGGGGCAGTCGCCAGACCGAACGGCAGGGCCACAAACTGGAAGTGTTAGTCCAGAAAAGCGAATCATAGGAACCTAAAGTGGTCCTTGTGGATTGGCACGTGAAGGTAAGTCGTCTTGAACTAGGGGCAGAATCGATCTGATCGTCTCCATTTTGAACGACGGAACTGACAGAATCCTGTTTAGGCACTTTAGGTCCAGAATCGGGCGGAACGTGCCCTCCTCCATTGGGACTACGAAAAGGTTTGAATAGTATCCAAGCCCCCTTTCTGCTAGAGGTACTGGAACTAATACTCAGAGAGGAGAGATCCCTCACGCACCCTAGAAAGGCGTCTCTCTTCTCTGGCCTTGAGGATAGGTTTGACAGTTGGAATCTGCTCCTGGGTGTATGAGTCTTTAACCCTATCTTGTAGCCCTGGGTGATAACCTCCAGAACCCAATGATCCTGTACATCTCGCATTCAAGCCTCTGCGAACAGAGATAGTCTGCCCCTACGCGATCCAGAGATGGATCGGGGGCTGCCCCTTTATGCCGATTTTGTCTCAACGGGATTCTCTCTCTGCTTGGATTTGTTCCAGGATTGAGCTGGCTTCCAAGATCCCTTGGACTGCTCGGCTTCGCAGAAGGCTGCTGGCGTTCAAATGAAAAGGGACGAAAATTAGAGCCCTTAGGCTTATTCTTCTTATCCTGCGGAAGGAAAACACCCTTGCCTCCCGTGACCAAGGATATGATAGAGAGTCCAGCCCTGAACCAAAAAGAACTTTCCCCTGAAAAGGAAGGGATAGTAATCTAGACTTGGAAGTCATGTCCGCAGACCACTACTTTAACCACAGAGCCCTGCGGGCTAGAACCGAGAAACCTGATGTCTTGGCATTCAGTCGAATAACCTGCATATTAGCATCACAGATAAAATAATTAGCTACCCTTAAGGCCTTAATCTTTTCCTGTATTTCCTCGAGGGGAGTCTATACCTTGATCATAGCTGACAGTGCGTCACACAAGTAGGTAGCCGATCGCAGCTGCCGGTTGAAAAAAAAAACCCTGTGAGTTGAAACATCTTCCTCAACATGGATTATAATTTCTTATCCATGGGCTCCTTAAACGATGAGCTATCCTCGAGGGGAATAGTCGTCCGCTTCACCTTAGGAATGGCCCCCCATAGTTCAAGCTGAGAGTCCGGGACGGGAAACAGTTTTTTAAAAGAAGTAGAGGGAGAAAAGGACAAGTTTCTCCTACTCATTCTTAATAATAGTAGCCATCTTCATGGGAACTGGGAAGGTCTGAGGTACCACCCTGTCCTCGTAAACCCTATCTACCCTGTCCTCGTAAACCCTATCTATCTTAGGGATTGAAGGTTCTTCTGGAAGTTTCGGCTCTGGAACCTCCAACCTAGCAAGCACTTCTTTCAGTAAAAAGCACAAATGCTTTATCTTAAATTTAAAATCTGGCTCCTCCGCTGCTGGAGGTCTAGAAGACGCGGATTCCTTCCTAGAGAGAGCGCCCTCCGAAGAGTCGGAGGCGTCCTCATCAGCGGATAATCTATCAGAGACATCCAGTGGAGTAGATGACCCCTGGGACGGGAGGCTATGTCTTTACCTTCGCAGGGTATGGAAAGGCATGGAAGGCAGCAGAAACAGTTTGTAGTTGGGCATCGAAATCTGGCTGCCAAGAGGCCAAAGATCGGAGATTAATGTAGGGAACGCACCTCGCGGGACGGGGAACCCTCAGAAGTGGACGGCTCAGTTGTGCTAAATATCTTATTCTTTTTAGATATCGCAAACTTATCAAAGCATGTGGAACAAAGCTGAGCAGGCGGAACAACCTGCACCTCCTCCCAATAAACACAGGTATTAGATTTAATTAAAGAGGTGGTATCCTCTAATATATCAGAGTCCTCCATAGCTTGCGCCTTTAATACGGACTAGGTAGAATAAATGGCACCTTTATACACCAATGGCCGGGGCACTCACCACCTCCTATGACCCACACCACAGAGAAACCGTTACGTCTCCCGCAATTGCTGATCAGGAAAGAGAAAGGACACACCCGGTCACATAGAGTGCCATGCAGGACGGCCCCTGAACTGTAGAGAAAATGCGCCAAAAAAAGTCAGCACTGATCTACACCTGACTGTTCACACATTGCTAGAGCCTCATCTCACACAAAGATATTATGCATAAATTCCCCCCTGTTCAATAATCCCCTTTCCAGGGATATTAACCCTTCATTCTTTACAGATAAAAGGAGAAACACTGTGACCCTCTCTTCTTGCGTTATCATATGTGTATAAATGAAACGATCTTACCAGAATCTATGCCGTGGAACAGGAATACGGCCCTTCAAGTGTGACAGGTTAGTAGCAACACTCTTAACATTGACTTGAGTGCATAAAGCAGGCAGCGAAACTCGTCAACGCTGATTGCTTAAGGAGCTGTTAATCTGAGTCGGGATGGTTTCACAGAAAGTCTCTCCCTGCATTTCCGGACTCTAACTTTCACCCATGCTCTCACTGAGAGGCTGACAGGACTACTTAAAAACTCCAGTCCCATTCCGAAGAGTACTACCCTCCATAAAAGACTACTCAGAATCTTACGACACTTCTCTGCCAACCTCCTGTGACTAAAGGCAAAGAATGACTGGGGGATGAGGGGAGTGGGGGAGGTATTTAAGCCTTTGGCTGGGGTGTCTTTGCCTCCTCCTGGTGGCAAGGTTCTTAATTCCCACAAGTAATGAATGAAGCAGTGGACTCTCCTTCCATTAAGATGGAAAATGTTTTTGGGTTTACTGTCCCTTTAAGTATAATGGTGCTCTTCTAATTGTAAAAACTTAGCACATATATCCTTCCATAAAGCAGCAGATGGTATTCTCTGTTGATTTACACCTAAGTCAACGTCCATTTCACAGCATCTTTTCTGGGACGTAGAAAGCAATTTAAGGCGTTTGATAAACAACAAAATACAAGATTTAACCAGAATATTCTTATTAAAAAGTATTGATGATCCCCTCACCACCGCCTCCCAGAAAGAAAACTTCCGCCAATTATATGACATGTTCCCTATCCCTGTTTGGCAGCACCAGCATTCTGTTTTATATGATATAAATATATTTCTGGATGACTGGGTTAAGTAGCAACAGTCTAATATTTTGTAATTCATGTCCAGTAGTTTTATTAGACACTGCAGATCTCCTTATTTTATCACTTTCTGTACACACAAAACCTTCTTTATCTTCTATATCTTCTTTATCTTATCTCCTTAAATGGGCGAATTCGCCAGTTTATGGGCACACAATAAATTAGCACTCCACTTGTAATCTAGCCCTAAATGTAAAAAAAAAAAGAAAAAGAAAAAAATATTGCAAAGTTCTCTCTTAATTGAGAATAAAGATATGTAAAAATATTTGTTGCTTATTCGAAAGGCTAGTGCCACTCAGGGTGCAGTCTCTTTTAGCTTACTATGCCTTTCACAGATATTAGTGCGATCCTCCCAAAACAACAGTTGAACTCCCAAATACCAGACTATTCTCCTCTGAAAAATAACATGATTCATTGCTTAGAGCAGTGTTTCCCAACTGCGGACCTCAAGTACCCTCAAAAGTCCTGGTGTTCATTATAGCTGAACTACAGCACATGTGAAATAATCAGCTGATGGATGAGAGCAAGTTGGTTACTGATCAGCTGATTACTTCACCTGTGCACTGGTTCAGCTATAATGAAAACCAGGCCTGTTGTGGGTACTTGAGGACCGTGGTTGGGAAACACTGGCTTAAAGAGATGCAACTGCACCTGCGAGAGGCTGAAATTTATGTCTGAGGTTTGTTGCCATAGGTTTTGGTTAATAGTTAAGACCGGAAACCAAGTAGTGTGAAAGTCTCATGGTTAACAGGGTTTAGGACAAATCTGAAGACAACAAAGCCAAAACTGGTGATCCAAAGGAAGGTGAAAATGCTTGAAGAAATATATGGATGTGAACTGAAGAGCAAGGAGAAACTGAGAAAAGACAAATTAGGTGCTTAGAGCTTTGGGAATCTATGCCTCCTCCTAGTGGCCAGGAGTTGAATCCCAGGAGTAATGGCTTGTGGAATCTCATCACCTTATGAAAGAAAAGATAAATTAGGGTGGAAATTATAGGATTTAAGAAATTTAAAAAAAACAAAAAAAAAAAAACTGGAGAAAGTCATTTGCCAATGAAGTAGAGTGAAATCACTATGAGTTCAAGAACAACGATAAGAGCCACCTCTCTGGGGAATAATATACTTTGCACGTGGCAATCGCCCCAGACTATACATCATATGTGAGAATCAACTACCTATGTTATTGAAGGCAGTGAGACTGTGCCTTGTTGCGCCATAAACCAAGAAAGGGGAAATACTTTGCCATTGAACGCTGGAGAATGGATTTGTAAAGGGCACATAGTAACAATTGGGAACATGGAATGGCCTCTCTTGCTACCATGAGTCCTATAACCAAAATGCAAAGGAGGAGAGAAGGCCCTTTCTTGTCTGCCATTTTAAGCATGCCATTTGGGTCTGCAGATGAACAGGAGTGATACTGTAATATGGAAGTAGTCCACAGGTAGAGTATCCTCCAGTGAGGACAGAAGCACAGCATAGTAGTTGTGTGAGCCAAAGCCAGTCTGGAGATGGAAGAATGTTAACCAGCTGGTGGACGCCATTTTGAGGTGGGGAAGGAGGAGAGTGTTTCATCCAGTGGGAGAAGACCTTGCTGCAGTGCTGTGGAAAGAGATTACCCACATCCTGCAGTGTATAGATCACCATGGACTAAATGAGAACAAATCATAATTACGTCCCTATGAAATCTCCTTGTGAAAGAAAGGGAATGAGGGCCTTGTATTTATTTAAGACCCATTGGTGGGCATTACAGAAGGTGGAATATTGGCAAATACCACTTGGGGCAAAGCTAAATATCATGGATAGCTTGGACTTACATTAAGTTTTAGAGCAGTGCTTGAGTTTTGCTTTACATTTCTTAGGTTTACCACTATACTGAAGTAGGCTACAGATAAAATGAGAAGGCCAATACAATAAAAAGGAAAAGTATGTGTAGCACCGAAAACCCCCCATCTATGAGAGCTATCAGTTAAAATAAAAATATATTATTTAAATGTAATTTTAGCTGAAAAGTACATGCCTCAGAGAGCTTGCAGAGTTGCCGTATGGAAGGTAAACTAGCAATCAGTTTCGTTCAGGACAACTGGATTTGTGAGAAGCTCCTGCATGGAAGCTTATCACTGTACACAAGACCAGGAGTACACAGGATGCGAGTAAAAAGGGGACAGTAAACTCCTGATGCATTGTGGGAAAACTTTTAAGAAACGACTGCAGTGCAGAAATATGGCTTGACTCGTAATTACCAGCTCCTGACTCTCTCTAGTAGTTTCATGTAGGCAGTGAAGAGAAAACGATGTTCTGCAAGCGTTCTTGAGATCCAGACATACAGAACAAAGAGCATATTTATTGCAGATCCTAACCATAATGTAAAGGCACGTGAAAGTATTCTGTGCATTGGTCTCGCTGAAGAGCAACAGAGCGAGGGATACCCTGCACAGAAGGGGAGAGGTTTACTAAAGGGTGCTGTCGGAGGCATTATGTGGCATTGTAATTCCGTTGCAGTTCACATGAATGAAATGAGTGATGGATGTAAATAATGCAGTGTAAAGGGAAAGAAAAAACATTACATATGAAATAAAATATCAAATGTGTTTAAAGGGACACAAACCCCCCCCCCCCAAAAAAAAATCTTTCATAATTCAGAGAGATTTAAAATTTAGAAAACCTATTCATTTATATTATTCTCTTGATATCCTTTGCTGAAAAGCAGGTAGGAAGGTATAGGAGCGTGCACGTAACTGGGGCAATATATTGCAGCAGCTTTACAAATATATACGTTTGTAAGAACAGTAGGAGGCATAAAGTGTTTCCGGTCATGTAGTGCTCCAGAAATGTGCACGTTACCTATCTAGTTATCTCTTTAGCAAAGAATACCATGTAAAAGCAAATTAAAAAAACTTTTTTTTTTTTATTGTATTCTCTGTCTTAACCACAAAAGACAAAAGTTGGGTTTCATGTTCCCTTTAAGTCCTAAAAGTAATATTAGCCATCAAACTGATAGAGCGTGAAAATGGAAGAATTTAAAAAGCCAATTTACAAAGACTAAGGAATTTAACTCCATCTCAAAAGGGTTTATAAACTTTCTATGGACACAAATACAAAATCATTTCCATCACCCCTGCTCATATGACCATGCCAAGACATACTTACTGGGAGGTTGATCAAGTTTTACTATCAATGCTTGTAGTGCATAAAGTGCTTGTAGTTCCCTCTCTGTGTCTGAGTCCAGGTACTTAAATAAGACCGGAACTCTCTGCTTTAGAAAGGTTGTGTCCACACGGCAGGAAGAACAATCCCCTGAGGAAAGAGAGGAAAGGGGAGATTTGTGGGGACATTTAAACATTTTTAAACTTAATCTGAAACAAAACAATGTGGGCCAGAGAGGATGTCTCACCTATAATTGCCGCTTTGCACACTGCTGTCATTAAAGCTCTAAGGAATGTAGGCGAACTCATGTGGAATTCATCTAAATTAGCCTAAAAATATGAAAAAAAATATATAACCTTACCTAAATGCACTTAAATTATTTCCCTAATAGCTAAAAAACATAAATGATGCTTACTCCAGATAATTTCCTTTCCATCTGTACAGGGAGAGTCCACAGCTGCATTCATTACTTGTGGGAATACTGAACCTGGCCACCAGGAAGAGGCAAAGACACCCCAGCCAAAGGCTTAACCCCTTAACGACCAACGACGTATGGGGTACGTCCTGCAAAATAATGCAGTTAACGACCAAGGACCTACCCCATACGTCGGTCTTTGCAATAACTGTTTTTAGCCATCCAATACAGAGAGACATACTCTGTGGCCCTCTCTGCATCGGCCATCGATGGCCGTTATCGCTGGTGGGTGGGAGCTCATCCAGGGAGGTGGGTGGGCGGTCATCAGTGGAGGAGGGATTGTGTGCGGGTGCGCACGTGCGTGCACGCGAGATCCCTACAAACAGCATCAATATGCTGTAGATCTGAGGGTGGGAGAGAGGACTGGAGAGGGTGGGATTTGAAAATTAAGGGATCTGGGAGAGGGTGGGGGGTTGGATGTTGAGGGGGGGGGGCAGCTACACTACAGAAATAAAGCAATACTTTAATAAAATAAAATAAAAATACCTCAATATGGCGCACAATAAGGCAGAGGGGGGGGGGTTTAAAGAGCTGTTTGGGGGGTATCAGGGAGGTTGGGGGCTAAGGGGGGTCCTACACAGCAGAAGATTTTTTTTTTTTTTTTAAAAACCCAGACCCCTCAAAAAAACTTTTATTTTAGTACTGGCAGACTTTCTGCCAGTACTTAAGATGGCGGGACAATTGTGGGGTGGGGGAGGGAAGAGAGCTGTTTGGGAGGGATCAGGGGGTGGGATGTGTCAGGTGGGAGGCTGATCTCTACACTAAAGCTAAAATTAACCATGCAAGCTCCCTACAAGCTACCTAATTAACCCCTTCACTGCTAGACATAATATACGTGTGGTGCGCAGCGGCATTTAGCAGCCTTCTAACTACCAAAAAGCAACGCCAAAGCCATATATGTCTGCTATTTCTGAACAAAGGGGATCCCAGAGAAGCATTTACAACAATTTGTGCCATAATTGCACAAGCTGTTTGTAAATAATTTCAATGAGAAACCTAAAATTGTGAAACATTTTAAGTTTTTTTTAATTTGATCGCATTTGGCTGCTGTAGCCTCTCTGTCCTATGGCGGCCTGCACTTCAGTCACACTCCCAGACCTGGAGACAAACAAGGAGGAGGAGTAGGAATTCTCCTGTCTCCACACAGTACCTTTCACTGCATTCCTTCACCCCCCTCTCTTTCCTTCTCATCTTTTGAAGTTCACGCTATCCGCCTCTTCTCCCCTATAGCTCTTCGTGTTGCAGTTATCTATCGGCCCCCTGGTCCAGCATCACAATTTCTGGACCACTTTGAAGCCTGGCTTCCACATTTTCTCTTCTAATGTCCCTTCTCTCATCTTAGGGGACTTCAACATACCCCTTGATAAGCCTAACACGCCTGCTGCCTCTAAACTTCTATCCCTTACCACCTCTTTAGGCCTGTCCCAGTGGACAACATCTCCAACACACTGTGAAGGCAACTCCATAGACCTGGTCTTCACAAATCTCTGTGCTGTTTCCAACTCCCTTAACTTCCGCTTTCCTCTCTCTGACCACCATCTATTAACTTTCTCTCTCAATCTACCTGCTACATCTTTGCAAGCCCCCAAAAAACTGCTACCTCACAGGAATTTAAATGACTTGGATCTCACAGACTTTTCCATTCAACTGAGTCCTCTGCTCTCTGACATTTCATCCCTCTCTTGTCCAAACCTTGTGACTCTACAGTATAATTCGGCACTAAAATCAACACTTGACAAAACTGCACCCTCCACTCTTCGACGTACATCAATCACTCGACGGCAACCGTGGCACACTAAACAGACCAGATATCTTCAGCGATGCTCACGGGCCGCTGAACGGCAGTGGAGGAAATCACGCACCTTTGCTGATTTCCAACATTATAAATTCACCCTTAAGTCCTACTGTCATGAATTGGATCTGCTCATTGCCGTGTCGCCGCGGCTCACAGATCCCCTCTCTATCACGTCACGTTGCCTAGCAACGTGACGCGGTATCTGGCTCTCCTCCTGACGTCAGAGTCTCCCTGCCTTCAAATCTCGGCGGGAGATCTGAATTGGCGCCCGTTTGTTTTCTCTTTTCTATCTCCCGGACCGGACCTGTAAGTGAGTAATTCTTTTGTCTCCTTGCCTGAATCCTTGCCTGAATATTCTCTGCCAGTTTGCCTAAACCTGCTAATAAGGATTTTATGTTTGTTTACTACCTGCATACAAGGACATTTGCTTTATCTAAACCTGCTAAAGGGAATATCTGTTTGTTTGATAATCATCATAAAGGGACATTTGCTTTATTCAAATCTAATAAGAGGAAGATATTACTGTTTGTTCATTAACCTGCTTAAAGGAACATTTGCTTTATTCAAACCTGATAAAAGGAATCTCTGTTTGTTTGCTAACCTGCTTAAAGGGACATTTACTTTATCCAAACCTGCAAAAAGGAACCTCAGTTTGTTTACTAAACCTGCTTAAAGGGACATTTGCTTTATCCAAACCTGCTAAAAGGAATCTTTGTTTACTTACTAATCTGCTTAAAGGGACATTTGCTTTATCCAAACCTGCTAAAAGGAATCTTTGTTTATTTACTAACCTGCTTAAAGGGACATTTACTTTATCCAAACCTGCCAAAAGGAATCTCAGTTTGTTTACTAAACCTGCTTAAAGGGACACTTGCTTATCCAAACCTGCTAAAAGGAATCCTTGTTTATTTACTAACCTGCTTAAAGGGACATTTGCTTTATTACTTGCTAAAGGAATTTCTCTTAGTTTATTTATCTTCTTAAAAGGACATTTGCTTTCTTCAATCCTGAGTGGGTCACGTCCAGGATATTTCTCAGTGTGCTAGCGTGTGTTTTTTACTTTTCACGCTAGCAGTTGGGTTGAATCCTGAGCTGGTCCTTTACGGCTGACATTACAAACGGGCCATAAAAATGGACCCCACTGAATTATCCATGGCCGTGACCCACCAGGGACAGTTATTGGGATCTCATGCTACCCACTTACAATCCTTGGACGCAAAGTTGGATCAGATAACTATTTTACTTCAGAATATGGCTGCTCCTATACCTCCTAATCCTATTCCTTTGGATCCCTCTCCCCCTACGAATCCTACCAATCAGACACAAGCTCAGCTCAGTCCCAGGATACCTCTTCCGGACAAATATGATGGGAATCCTGAGGATTGTAGGGGTTTTTTGAATCAGTGTCGCCTTCATTTTCGGAATAGTCCAGTTCTCTTTGCAACTCCCTCCTCTAGAATCACTTTCCTTATATCCTTAATGAAAGGTAGAGCCTTAGCCTGGGTATCACCTTTGCTTGAAAAGAATGATCCAATACTCCAGGATGTGGATACATTTCTCTCTGTCTTTTCAAATGTCTTCGATAAGCCAGGGAGGTCTGCCGCTGCTGAAGCTTCTCTTCTAGACTTACGACAAGGTGGTCAACCTGTATCCCAATATGCTATTGAATTTCGCACTCTAGCTTCTGAGACTACCTGGAATCAGGGAGCTCTTAGAGCAGCTTTTCGCAAAGGACTTTCTGAACGTCTCAAAGATGAGTTGGTCTATCGTGAAATCCCAGAATCTCTAGAGGCTCTGATAAATCTTTGTATTTGTCTCGATTCCAGATACCGCGAACGCCAACAAGAAAGAGAGAGAAATCAGAAAGCTTCTAATCGTCCTTTTCGTCTGGTACCTCGTATCTCTAACCCTTTAACTCCCGCTTCTCCACCTTCCGATCAGACTGAACCAATGGAAATTGGCACCATTAGATTAACTGAAACTGAACGTCTGAGGAGACGATCTCTTGGACTGTGTTTATACTGTGGCCTTAAAGGACATTTATTAAAAGATTGTCCTACCAGACCGGTAAAAGCCAGGGCTTAACTTCTGTCCAGGGAACTAAGTTAAGCCAAATAGGATCTCATTCCCTCAATAATAAACTTTTTGTCCCGGTTACTCTTCAAATTGGAGGAGACAGGATTCATACTCAAGCTCTTATTGACTCTGGTGCTGGAGGAGTCTTCATCGATTCCACATTTGTAACTACTCACTCTATTCCATTAAGCAAAAAGGAATATTCTATTCCAGTCTCCACTGTTAGTGGAGATCCTTTGGGTCCCGGACTTATCCAGTTTGCTACTAGACCCATTCTCTTTTCTGTTGGAATTCTTCATTCAGAGACAATATGTTTTGATGTAATCTCGACTCCTCAATTTCCCATAATATTGGGTCTTCCCTGGCTCCAGTTACATAATCCTGTATTCTCCTGGACTCAAGGCGAACTCATTTCCTGGGGATATACTTGTCAAAATAGGTGTCTTCAGATTCCCACGAAAGTGCCTCTCACCATTGCTCTCACTATTGACACCTCTGGGTCGTTACCCACACCTTATCAAGATTACGTTGATGTTTTTTCCAAGAAAGAAGCAGAACGTCTTCCCCCACATCGTACTTTTGATTGCCCCATTGATCTACTTCCTGGGGCAACCTACCCTCGTGGCAAGACGTATCCGCTCTCAAGGCCAGAGAATGTTGCCTTAGAGGAATATATCCAAGATAGTTTGGCTAGAGGTTTTATTCGACCTTCCTCTTCTCCTCTTAGGGCTGGTTTCTTTTTTGTGGGAAAGAAGGATGGAGGACTGCGACCTTGTATTGATTATCGGGGTTTGAATCAAATCACAGTCAAGAATAGTTACCCTCTGCCTCTTATTCCTGAACTGTTCACTTATCTTCAAGGAGCTACAATATTTACCAAACTGGACCTTCGTGGTGCTTATAACCTTATTCGCATGCGCAAAGGAGACGAATGGAAGACAGCCTTTAACACTCGATTTGGGCATTATGAATATCTGGTTATGCCTTTTGGGCTGTGTAATGCCCCTGCTGTTTTTCAACACTTCGTCAATGAGATCTTTCGGGATTTTTTGAACTCCTTCGTCATTATCTACCTTGACGATATTTTAATTTTTTCTCACAATTATCAAGATCATGTACACCATGTCAGGAAGGTTTTGCAACGGTTACGAGACAATCATCTGTTCGCCAAATTGGAGAAATGTTCATTTCATCAAAAATCCATACCCTTCTTGGGTTATGTAATATCTGAATCTGGATTTGAAATGGATCCGAATAAACTTTCTTCCATTTTGGATTGGCCTAGACCTGATTCTCTTAAGGCTCTACAACGGTTTCTTGGCTTCGCCAATTATTACAGGAAATTTATCAAAGGATTTGCTACTATTACTTCTCCTCTCACGTCACTCACTAGAAAGGGGCAAGATTGTAAAAAGTGGTCCCCAGAGGCTATTAAGGCCTTTGAGTCTCTCAAAAAGGCCTTTTCTTCTGCACCCATACTCCGTCACCCAAATCCGGATTTTCAATTTATCCTAGAAGTGGATGCTTCTTCTGTTGCTGCTGGGGCTGTTCTTTCCCAACGAATACCTGACACGGGTAAGATTCATCCTGTAGGTTTCTTTTCCAAGAAATTTACTTCTTCTGAATTAAATTATGACGTTGGCAATAAGGAATTATTAGCCATCAAGATGGCTCTGGACGAATGGAGGCATTGGTTGGAGGGTACTACCTTTCCATTTTCCATACTCACGGATCATAAAAATCTTCTTTATCTCCAAACTGCCAAACGATTGAATTCCAGACAAGCTCGTTGGTCTTTATTCTTTTCACGTTTTAATTACAATCTTTCCTATATACCTGGTTCTAAGAATATAAAAGCGGATGCCTTATCCAGGCAGTTTCAATCTACCTCTACTCCAGAATCTGGTACCATACTTCATCCACAAGAAGTCATAGCTCAATTATCAACCTCTTGTTTACAGGAGTTACAGTCTGCTCAAAAGGATCTTCCTTCTTCCTTTAAATCTCCTGACGGTTTATTATTTGTTCCTGAACATCTCCGTCCAAAGATTCTCCATTGGGCTCATGATAGTCCTCTCTCTGGACATCCTGGCGTCAGTAACACGACTCGGAATCTTAAACAGTATGTCTGGTGGCCTACTCTCTCTCAAGATGTTAAAGATTACGTCTCAGTTTGCACTCAATGTGCTACAAATAAAGCTCCTCGTCAACTCCCTTCTGGTTTACTTCAACCTTTACCCATTCCTCACCAGCCTTGGACCCATCTATCTATGGATTTTATTACAGACCTTCCTCTTTCTGCCGGAAACAACACTATTTTAGTGGTGGTTGACAGGTTTACGAAGTCTGCCCATTTCATTCCTTTGCCTGGTCTTCCATCTGCCAAGGGACTTTCTGAGCTTTTCCTTTTGCATATCGTGAGATTACATGGTTTTCCTTTGGACATCGTTTCCGATAGAGGGGTACAATTTGTTTCTCGGTTCTGGAAATGGCTCTGCAAACATTTTGGCACTACAATCTCTTTATCAACCTCTCATCATCCACAGTCTAATGGTCAAACCGAGAGAGTAAACCAATGTCTGGAGACTTACCTTAGACATTATGTGGACCATCATCATTCTAATTGGACTCGTTATCTTCCTTTAGCGGAGTTGGCCCATAATGCTCGTTACAATTCATCTCTTCAATCTTCTCCCTTTTTTGCAGCTTATGGATTTCAACCCAGAACATTTCCTCTGTATACTTCCTCTTCTGAAAATCCTGCTTCTGATCAAACTGCTCGGAGATTAACTCGACATTGGCGTAAAATACGTGATCTTCTTTCCAAAGCTTCTAAAAGATACAAGTTTTTTGCTGATCGCAGACGGAAGAAGGCTCCTAATTTTCGTCCTGGAGACAAGGTGTGGATTTCTACTCGTCACCTTCATCTCAAACAACCTTCTATCAAATTGGGGCCTCGATATGTGGGTCCTTTCCGAATACTGGGTCAAGTTTGTTCTACTGCATATCGAGTTGCTCTTCCCAAGACTCTCAAAGCTCACCCTGTGTTCCATGTTTCTCTCCTGAAACCGGTGAAATCTAATAGATTTTCTAAATCTCTGCCCAAACCTCCGCCTCTCTTGGTACAGGGACAGCCTGAGTTTGAGATTGCTCACATTCTGGATTCCAAACTTCGTGGCAAGAAACTATACTATCTCATCCATTGGAAGGGTTATCCGGTCACGGAACGGACTTGGGAACCAGCCCGGCATGTTCACGCCCCTGCTTTGATTAAGGCCTTTCACAAAGCTTATCCTGCTAGGCCTGGTCCTGTCCCCCGGAGGGGTCCTTGAGAGGGGGGTGCTGTCATGAATTGGATCTGCTCATTGCCGTGTCGCCGCGGCTCACAGATCCCCTCTCTATCACGTCACGTTGCCTAGCAACGTGACGCGGTATCTGGCTCTCCTCCTGACGTCAGAGTCTCCCTGCCTTCAAATCTCGGCGGGAGATCTGAATTGGCGCCCGTTTGTTTTCTCTTTTCTATCTCCCGGACCGGACCTGTAAGTGAGTAATTCTTTTGTCTCCTTGCCTGAATCCTTGCCTGAATATTCTCTGCCAGTTTGCCTAAACCTGCTAATAAGGATTTTATGTTTGTTTACTACCTGCATACAAGGACATTTGCTTTATCTAAACCTGCTAAAGGGAATATCTGTTTGTTTGATAATCATCATAAAGGGACATTTGCTTTATTCAAATCTAATAAGAGGAAGATATTACTGTTTGTTCATTAACCTGCTTAAAGGAACATTTGCTTTATTCAAACCTGATAAAAGGAATCTCTGTTTGTTTGCTAACCTGCTTAAAGGGACATTTACTTTATCCAAACCTGCAAAAAGGAACCTCAGTTTGTTTACTAAACCTGCTTAAAGGGACATTTGCTTTATCCAAACCTGCTAAAAGGAATCTTTGTTTACTTACTAATCTGCTTAAAGGGACATTTGCTTTATCCAAACCTGCTAAAAGGAATCTTTGTTTATTTACTAACCTGCTTAAAGGGACATTTACTTTATCCAAACCTGCCAAAAGGAATCTCAGTTTGTTTACTAAACCTGCTTAAAGGGACACTTGCTTATCCAAACCTGCTAAAAGGAATCCTTGTTTATTTACTAACCTGCTTAAAGGGACATTTGCTTTATTACTTGCTAAAGGAATTTCTCTTAGTTTATTTATCTTCTTAAAAGGACATTTGCTTTCTTCAATCCTGAGTGGGTCACGTCCAGGATATTTCTCAGTGTGCTAGCGTGTGTTTTTTACTTTTCACGCTAGCAGTTGGGTTGAATCCTGAGCTGGTCCTTTACGGCTGACACCTACAACTCTGCACTCAGCCTGGCAAAACAAGTCTATTTCTCCTCCCTCGTGTCATCTCACGCATCCAACCCCAGAAAACTGTTCTCAACCTTTAACTCCCTTCTACGTCCGCCTGCCCCCCCGCCCACTACCAACCTCACTGCTCAAATTATTGCTGATCACTTCAAAAATAAAATTGACACCATTAGAAAAGAGATCTGCACCTCGCACCCCGCAAACCCAGCAATCCTATCCACCCCTTCTATTAACAAAAATCTATGCTATTTCCCTCCTGTAACAGAGGAAGAAGTCTCTGCACTCCTATCCTCGGCTCATCTCACATCCTGCCCACTTGACCCTATTCCTTCACGACTTATTCCCTCTCTCTCTGCTTCACTAACCCCTACCCCAACTCATCTCTTTAACCAATCCCTCACTGCTGGGACATTTCCTGACACATTCAAGCATGCGTCAATCATACCAATCCTAAAAAAGCCCTCGCTTGACCCCTCCACGCCTTCTAACTATCGACCGGTCTCCTTACTTCCCTTTGCTTCAAAATTATTGGAACGACTAGTCTATAATCGGCTAACTCAATTTCTCACAACTAACTCCTTACTTGATGCACTACAATCTGGTTTCTGCCCTAAACACTCAACAGAAACCGCTCTTGCTAAAGTAACAAATGACCTGTTATCAGCCAAAGCAAAAGGCCATTACTCCTTACTAATTCTTCTTGACCAGTCCGCAGCTTTTGACACAGTTGACCATCCTCTCCTCCTAAAAATACTACATTAATTTGGCATCCGAGACACAGCCCTCTCCTGGTTTGCATCATATCTTTCAAACCGCTTGTTTTCAGTTTCCTTTAACAACATATCTTGTGATCCTATGCCTCTCTCAGTTGGAGTACCGCAAGGCTCTGTCTTGGGTCCCTTGCTTTTCTCTCTTTATACATCCTGCCTTGGAAAACTTATAGCCTCCTTTGGATTCCAGTACCACCTATATGCTGATGATACCCAAATCTATCTTTCCTCTCCTGATATCTCTCCCTCTTTACTCAACCAGATTTCTGACTGCCTCTCTGCAATTTTCTCTTGGATGTCTTCACACAACCTCCAACTCAATCTGTCCAAAACTGAGCTGCTTCTTATTCCCCCCTCTTCGAGACATCCGACACCTGACATTTCTCTGATGGTTGGAGACTCTATTCTCAACACCTCACCCCAAGTCCGCTGCCTTGGGGTCACACTACACTCAGAACTCACATTCAACCTACATATACAAACGTTTACCAAATCCTGCCGTTCACACCTACGCAACATTTCCAGAATTCGTCCCTTCCTTACTCAAAAAACTACAAAAATACTTATTCATTCCCTCATCCTGTCACGCATTGATTATTGCAATCTACTCTTAAATGGCCTTCCAAAACACCGCCTCTCCTCCCTCCAATCTATTAAGAATGCTTCTGCTAGACTCATCCACCTAAGTCGACGATCTACATCAGCTGCTCCGCTCTGCCAGTCTCTACACTGGCTCCCCATACACTCCAGAATACAATTTAAAGTATTAGCCCTAACCTACAAAGCACTCAACAGTCTAACTCCCAACTATATTTCCTCTTTCATCGTGAAATATTCCCCATCCCGTCCTCTTCGATCAACCTCTGACCTAAGTCTCTACACTCCTGTTATCTCTACATCCCACTCCCGCCTCCAAGACTTCGCACGTGCTGCTCCTGTCCTCTGGAACTCTCTACCCCGCTCCATCAGACTGTCTCCAACCTTGTATAGCTTCAGAAGATCCTTCAAAACCCACCTATTCAGAGAGGCTTACCATCTTCTCCTCCATCCCACGTCCGAACCAAGCTAATACATGTACATGAACTGCCTGACTCACTGCTGCAAATACAACCGATGTAACAAGCTACCCCAACCTTATGTCTCTGCACCCTAAACCTATAGACTGTGAGCTCTCCGGAGCAGGGCCCTCTTCCTCCTGTACTAGATTTGTTTAGTTTTGTTATGTTTTGTATTGTATCACAAATCTTTGTCATTGTATACCCTTTTCATTGTACCCAGCGCTACGTAATTTGGCGGCGCTATACAAATAAATGATAATAATAATAATTTGGCGGTGAAATAGTGGCATGAAATATGCCAAAATGGGCCTAGATCAATACTTGGGGTTGTCTACTACACTACAGCTAAAATTAACCATACAAGCTCCCTAATTAACCCCTTCACTGCTGCGCATAATACACGTGTGGTGCGCAGTGGCATTTAGCGGCCTTCTAATTACCAAAAAGCAACGCCAAAGCCATATATGTCTGCTATTTCTGAACAAAGGGGATCCCAGAGAAGCATTTACAACCATTTGTGCCATAATTGCACAAGCTGTTTGTAAATAATTTCACTGAGAAACCTAAAGTTTGTGAAAAAATTTGTGAAAAAGTGAACGATTTTTTTTTATTTGATCGCATTTGGCGGTGAAATGGTGGCATGATATATACCAAAATGGGCCCAGATCAATACTTTGGGATGTCTTCTAAAAAATATATATATATATATATACATGTCAAGGGATATTCAGGGATTCCTGACAGATATCAGTATCTCAATGTAACTAGCGCTAATTTTGAAAAAAAGTGTTTTGGAAATAGCAAAGTGCTACTTGTATTTATTGCCCTATAACTTGCAAAAAAAGCAAAGAACATGTAAACATTGGGTAATTCTAAACTCAGGACAAAATTTAGAAACTATTTAGCATGGGTGTTTTTTGGTGGTTGTAGATGTGTAACAGATTTTGGGGGTCAAAGTTTGAAAAAATTGCATTTTTTCCTCATATTTTATAAAAAAAAATTATAGTAAATTATAAGATATGATGAAAATAATGATATCTTTAGAAAGTCCATTTAATGGCGAGAAAAACGGTACATAATATGTGTGGGTACAGAAAATGAGTAAGAGGAAAATTACAGCTAAACACAAACACCCCAGAAATGTAAAAATAGCCTTGTTCCCAAACGGTCAACAAATGGAAAAGTGCTCTGGTCACTAAGGGGTTAAATATCTCCCCCACTTCCCTCATCCCTCAGTCCTTCTGCCGAGGGAACCAGGAACAGTAGGAGAAATATCAGGGTGAAAAAGGTGCCAGAAGAACAAGATAAAATTTAGAGCCGCCCAACGGCGAACACGGGCGGGAGCTGTGGACTCTCCCTGTACAGAAGGTAAGGAAATTATCTGGTAAGTATAATGTTTTCCTTCTTAATACAGGGAGAGTCCACAGCTACATTCATTACTTGTGGGAAAATTATACCCAAGCTAGAGAGGACACTGAATGCTAACGGGAGGTCAAAAAGAGAAGCGGCCCCCATCTGAGGGCACCACAGACTGCAAACCCCTTTCTCCCGAAGGCTGCTTAACTGAAGCAAAAAACGCAAAACAATTTTGAAAGGAATATAAGGAAGGCCAAATAGTCCGCCCACCAAAAAGAACCCTAGAGACCTCATCTTAGAGGCCCAAAAGGACGCCACTGCTTGAAAGGACTGAGCCGTAAACCTCCAAGGAGGCTAGCGTCCCGCTGAGTCTTCACCCAAGCGGAAGATACTCCTCAACTAAAAAGATAAGGAAGACTAAGAGCCCTCTGGCCCTTACGCTTCTCAGCTAGATAAGAAACAGAGAAAACCGTCTATTCTTACATAGCCTGAGGATAGATCATTAATGTACTACTCCATATCAAGCAGAAAACTTTCCTTCGCGAAGAAGGAATAGGAGATAAAAATGTGCCCAAAACTTCAGCTGAAAATGCGATATGACACAACCTTAGGAGAAAACCTAATTAAGTCCGCCGAATAGCCTACTATCGTCAACACCCAAAAAGGAGCGATGCAAAGCAAGGCCGTAACTCAGGGACTTCTGCTGGCAGAAGTAAGAAAAGTCAACATGAGACAACATGCATGAGACAACATCATGCATAGGTACAAAGGTAGCCCAATGCAAGACTATAAGAGTAAAGTCCAAACCCCAAGGAGCAGCACCCAAACTACACACCTGGCTGACCACAGTCAAAGGTCTAATAAAAAAACAATACGTCCAGATACTCAACGAGCCTCTGAAGCCAGACAAAACAAAAACAAACAAAAAAACAGACGGGGCCAACACTGTCCCAACAAGGAACATAGCTAAGAGGCCCTTCTACAGATCATCCTGGAAGAAAGAGTCCTGGCAGGCCCAATAGAGTGCCAGGACAACCCAGGTACTTCCACACATGAGATAAATGACAAGGGACCAGCTACGCACTTCAAGGAGAGGGCCATAACCTCTGAGAAAAACTGTCTCATCAGCTAAGACTAAGAGACATCTCTCACCCAGTTGCAGAGAACAAAGATTTGATGAAGTAAAAAGAAACCCTGTTCCAGCAGATCCCTGCAACAAGGACAAACTTCATGGAGGCCAAACCAGGAAATCGGGCCTCAACAGAGCAGTCAGAATCACTGACGCCTACCCCTGCTAGATTTGAGCCACCACTCAAGGCATGATTGATATGTCAGAAAAAGGTAATGAACCTCCAAGGCACTGCTAAGGTATGCATTAGCTCTTCCTGAAGATCCTGAACCACAACCTATAATGGGTAGAGTGGAATAAAGACGGACGTCCAAAGATTCTCCTTCGGCGTCCCCTAGTTGCAATTCAGATAACAAAAAGATATCTCTAGATAAAATCCGTCCCAAAGAGAGTCACTGACGGCGAGCCACAGTGGGCCTCTGCCCACAACTCAACTCGAAATGCTACCCCCCAACGCTAGGAAGATCCAAGCCAGCAAAAGTAAGATCAACTAGATCCCTACACTGGGACGAACCCAGGAGACTAGACCCTTAGAGCAGAAAGGATTTGCCTGAAGATCCATATCAATGGGAGGAAAACCTCCGGAGATCCTGGCCCCTTTAGGCACACCCTCACCAACCTGACAGTCTGCGAACAAAGTCCAAACTGCCCCTGAAGATAAGAAAATTGTCCCACAGGATAGGGAGGTCTTGACAAAGACATGAGATAACTATTCTCTCAACCAGTAGTCCATGAAAATCTGCAGACAGATTCGAAACATCTCCACTGCACTGCCTCAACCTACACTTTACCTCGGCTGGAATGAGGCCAGGCAAAAGGGATGAAGTCCAAAAAAGGACCCCAAGACAAAGTCATCAACCCCCAACACTGAGTTAGCGATGGACTAAAGCAGGTCTAAAAGGCACGACCTGAAGGGGCTAACCTTAAGGTAAAGTCTACCTGGCTAGTCAGGCTAAATCAATATTCAAGGATCCAACCTAGCGCCTTCACCGGAGAAACTCTGGCCTAGATCCATCTCTGAGGATCAAAGAAGACAGAAAAAGTCCCTAAACGTCTTCTATCAGACGATACTACGGTAAATCAACCAGCATCGTCAAGCCACAGGAACTATCTGTTACTGTAATCAGGTCACTGTCCACTAAACCCCAGATCCCAAACAGAAAATTTAGGATCAGAAAAGAGATTACTGGGAGAGACGGTCCAAAGGAACCGAATAATACCCCATAGGAAGAAAAAAGGAAAGATATCCTTCGACAGTGAACCTGCAGTGCATCTGAACCAAACCTGGAAGAGAGAACTTACATTCTCCCCAAAAAGGAGACAAATCAAGCTCTGCTCGAGTACCCTGGAATCCAAATAGGACGGGAAACCCCTCCCTATACTGCACCCTGAAACAAACATTGTAATTAAAATATTCTCACACTGCAAAGGTACTCCAAAAGACAACTGAAAAAACTTCTCTCTCTCTCTGCCGAAAGACAAGACAAAGGAAGAAAAACTGCCCAGAAATGGAGGATGTGTAGCCTAGCTCCGGTCTCTAGGACCCATGGAACCGATATGATCTAGAATCAAACGCCCCTACAAGATAGAACCTAAAACAGGTCCTTTCTGTCATCAAGGCTAGATGGATCTGCTCAGTCTGGGCCGGAATAGCTAGACCCAACTCCTTTTCTAGAGAAGAAGGAAAGAGTAAACTTAACTGACATATCTGTCAGTGCAAGACGAAGACTAAACCAAAAAATCTTAAATTCCAGCTTCTGCTAGAAGACTGCGAACAATCCATGACGTAAATCTGACTTGAAAATGTAGAGGGAACCATCACCTCGAACTGAATCGAGATGCTTCCATAGGAAGCCTCCAGAAATATTGACAACCAAAGTCGTCAGCTTCTAACATCCCATATGACGAAACATCTTCCTAAAAAGAGTTTCTACAACAACCAAGAGCTCTGAAACAAAAAATTATCCGAACCGGATATAAAAGAAAATAGGCAAGCACACAAAAAGTGATAGCCAAGAAGGAATGTGCAAAAAAACAGGTCCTGCCTGTCCTACAACACAAATTCCCCTGTAGAGCTCTAGACTGGGATTCTAAAAATAAAATGTGTAGACGCGAAAAGAATAGGAACTCCATCCTTCTCCACTCGTCTAATCAAGATCGCTATCTGATTTAGAGGACAGAGATTCGACTGACGGATCGTTACTAGGAGTCTCTAACATTGCCAAAACTTCTCTGAAAAGCAAGCGCAGGCGTGCCATTCTAAATCTGAATCCTCTTCAGTCAGAGGAATCAAATCAACAGACTCCAACCCTGGAGATCCTACCTCTGAAGCCTCAGAGGGAACCGCATCCCCAGATGACTGATTGGATACAATCGTCAATTTACATGACGGACCCTGGGCAGCAGTGCATGGATTAACCCTTCGCTTGCACGTAGCAGGAAGAGGCAAAACCGCTAAGGTTGTAGAGATGGCCATGCGGAACTGCGCAGTAACCTCTGGTGGAAAAAAAACAGAATTTATGTTTACCTGATAAATTACTTTCTCCAACGGTGTGTCCGGTCCACGGCGTCATCCTTACTTGTGGGATATTCTCTTCCCCAACAGGAAATGGCAAAGAGCCCAGCAAAGCTGGTCACATGATCCCTCCTAGGCTCCGCCTACCCCAGTCATTCGACCGACGTTAAGGAGGAATATTTGCATAGGAGAAACCATATGGTACCGTGGTGACTGTAGTTAAAGAAAATAAATTATCAGACCTGATTAAAAAAACCAGGGCGGGCCGTGGACCGGACACACCGTTGGAGAAAGTAATTTATCAGGTAAACATAAATTCTGTTTTCTCCAACATAGGTGTGTCCGGTCCACGGCGTCATCCTTACTTGTGGGAACCAATACCAAAGCTTTAGGACACGGATGAAGGGAGGGAGCAAATCAGGTCACCTAAATGGAAGGCACCACGGCTTGCAAAACCTTTCTCCCAAAAATAGCCTCAGAAGAAGCAAAAGTATCAAACTTGTAAAATTTGGTAAAAGTGTGCAGTGAAAACCAAGTCGCTGCCCTACATATCTGATCAACAGAAGCCTCGTTCTTGAAGGCCCATGTGGAAGCCACAGCCCTAGTGGAATGAGCTGTGATTCTTTCGGGAGGCTGCCGTCCGGCAGTCTCGTAAGCCAATCTGATGATGCTTTTAATCCAAAAAGAGAGAGAGGTAGAAGTTGCTTTTTGACCTCTCCTTTTACCGGAATAAACAACAAACAAGGAAGATGTTTGTCTAAAATCCTTTGTAGCATCTAAATAGAATTTTAGAGCGCGAACAACATCCAAATTGTGCAACAAACGTTCCTTCTTTGAAACTGGTTTCGGACACAGAGAAGGTACGATAATCTCCTGGTTAATGTTTTTGTTAGAAACAACTTTTGGAAGAAAACCAGGTTTAGTACGTAAAACCACCTTATCTGCATGGAACACCAGATAAGGAGGAGAACACTGCAGAGCAGATAATTCTGAAACTCTTCTAGCAGAAGAAATTGCAACTAAAAACAAAACTTTCCAAGATAATAACTTAATATCAACGGAATGCAAGGGTTCAAACGGAACCCCCTGAAGAACTGAAAGAACTAAATTGAGACTCCAAGGAGGAGTCAAAGGTTTGTAAACAGGCTTAATTCTAACCAGAGCCTGAACAAAGGCTTGAACATCTGGCACAGCGGCCAGCTTTTTGTGAAGTAACACAGACAAGGCAGAAATCTGTCCCTTCAGGGAACTTGCAGATAATCCTTTTTCCAATCCTTCTTGAAGGAAGGATAGAATCCTAGGAATCTTAACCTTGTCCCAAGGGAATCCTTTAGATTCACACCAACAGATATATTTTTTCCAAATTTTGTGGTAAATCTTTCTAGTTACAGGCTTTCTGGCCTGAACAAGAGTATCGATAACAGAATCTGAGAACCCTCGCTTCGATAAGATCAAGCGTTCAATCTCCAAGCAGTCAGCTGGAGTGAAACCAGATTCGGATGTTCGAACGGACCCTGAACAACATAATTTATGCTTACCTGATAAATTCCTTTCTTCTGTAGTGTGATCAGTCCACGGGTCATCATTACTTGTGGGATATTAACTGCTTCCCTACAGGAAGTGCAAGAGGATTCACCCAGCAGAGTTGCTATATAGCTCCTCCCCTCTACGTCACCTCCAGTCATTCGACCAAGGACCAACGAGAAAGGAGAAGCCAAGGGTGTAGTGGTGACTGGAGTATAATTTAAAAAATATTTACCTGCCTTAAAAAACAGGGCGGGCCGTGGACTGATCACACTACAGAAGAAAGGAATTTATCAGGTAAGCATAAATTATGTTTTCTTCTGTTAAGTGTGATCAGTCCACGGGTCATCATTACTTGTGGTATACCAATACCAAAGCAAAAGTACACGGATGACGGGAGGGATAGGCAGGCTCTTTATACAGAAGGAACCACTGCCTGAAGAACCTTTCTCCCAAAAATAGCCTCCGAGGAAGCAAAAGTGTCAAATTTGTAAAATTTGGAAAAAGTATGAAGGGAAGACCAAGTTGCAGCCTTGCAAATCTGTTCAACAGAGGCCTCATTCTTAAAGGCCCAAGTGGAAGCCACAGCTCTAGTGGAATGAGCTGTAATTCTTTCAGGAGGCTGCTGTCCAGCAGTCTCATAAGCTAAACGAATTATGCTACGAAGCCAAAAAGAGAGAGAGGTAGCAGAAGCTTTTTGACCTCTCCTCTGACCAGAGTAAACGACAAACAGGGAAGACGTTTGTCGAAAATCTTTAGTTGCCTGTAAATAAAATTTAAGGGCACGAACTACATCCAGATTGTGCAAAAGACGTTCCTTCCTCAAAGAAGGATTTGGGCACAAGGATGGAACAACAATCTCCTGATTGATATTCCTGTTAGTGACTACCTTAGGTAAGAACCCAGGCTTAGTACGCAGAACTACCTTATCCGAGTGAAAAATCAAATAAGGAGAATCACAATGTAAGGCTGATAACTCAGAGACTCTTCGAGCCGAGGAAATAGCCATTAAAAATAGAACTTTCCAAGATAACAACTTTATATCAATGGAATGAAGGGGTTCAAACGGAACACCCTGTAAAACGTTAAGAACAAGGTTTAAACTCCATGGTGGAGCCACAGCTTTAAACACAGGTTTAATCCTGGCCAAAGCCTGACAAAAAGCCTGAACGTCTGGAACTTCTGACAGACGCTTGTGTAACAGAATGGACAGAGCTGAGATCTGTCCCTTTAAGGAACTAGCGGATAACCCCTTTTCTAAACCTTCTTGTAGAAAAGACAATATCCTAGGAATCCTAACCTTACTCCAAGAGTAACCTTTGGATTCGCACCAATATAGGTATTTACGCCATATTTTATGGTAAATCTTTCTGGTAACAGGCTTCCTAGCCTGTATTAAGGTATCAATAACTGACTCAGAAAAACCACGCTTTGATAAGATCAAGCGTTCAATTTCCAAGCAGTCAGCTTCAGAGAAGTTAGATTTTGATGTTTGAAAGGACCCTGAATCAGAAGGTCCTGTTTCAGAGGTAACGACCAAGGTGGACAGAATGACATGTCCACCAGATCTGTATACCAAGTCCTGCGTGGCCATGCAGGCGTTATTAGAATCACTGATGCTTTCTCCTGTTTGATTCTGGCAATCAATCGAGGAAGCATCGGGAAAGGTGGAAACACATGAGCCATCCTGAAGGTCCATGGTGCTGTCAAGGCAACTATCAGGACCGCTCCCGGATCCCTGGATCTGGACCCGTAGCGCGGAAGCTTGGCGTTCTGTCGAGACGCCATGAGATCTATCTCTGGTTTGCCCCAACGTCGAAGTATTTGGGCAAAGACCTCTGGATGAAGTTCCCACTCCCCCGGATGAAAAGTCTGACGACTTAAGAAATCCGCCTCCCAGTTCTCCACTCCCGGGATGTGGATTGCAGACAGGTGGCAAGAGTGAGACTCTGCCCAGCGAATTATCTTCGATACTTCCATCATTGCTAGGGAGCTTCTTGTCCCTCCCTGATGGTTGATATAAGCTACAGTCGTGATGTTGTCCGACTGGAACCTGATGAACCCCCGAGTTGCTAACTGGGGCCAAGCCAGAAGAGCATTGAGGACTGCTCTCAATTCCAGAATGTTTATTGGAAGAAGACTCTCCTCCTGATTCCATAGTCCCTGAGCCTTCAGAGAATTCCAGACAGCGCCCCAACCTAGTAGGCTGGCGTCTGTTGTTACAATTGACCAGTCTGGCCTGCTGAATGGCATTCCCCTGGACAGATGTGGCCGATAAAGCCACCATAGAAGAGAATTTCTGGTCTCTTGAATGGAATGAAGGACACGGCATGCACTTTGAAGTTTTGTTAACCTGTCTTCTGTCAGGTAAATCTTCATTTCTACAGAATCTATCAGAGTCCCCAGGAAGGGAACTCTTGTGAGTGGAAAGAGAGAACTTTTCTCTTCGTTCACTTTCCATCCATGCGACCTTAGAAATGCCAGTACTATCTCTGTATGAGATTTGGCAGTTTGAAAGCTTGAAGCTTGTATCAGTATGTCGTCTAAGTACGGAGCTACTGAAATTCCTCGCGGTCTTAGTACCGCCAGAAGAGTGCCCAGAACCTTTGTGAAGATTCTTGGAGCCGTAGCCAGTCCGAATGGAAGAGCTACAAACTGGTAATGCCTGTCTAAAAAGGCAAACCTTAGATACCGGTAATGACTTCTGTGAATCGGTATGTGAAGGTAAGCATCCTTTAAATCCACTGTGGTCAAGTACTGACCCTCTTGGATCATGGGCAAAATTGTTCGAATAGTTTCCATCTTGAACGATGGAACTCTTAGGAATTTGTTTAGGATCTTTAAATCCAAGATTGGCCTGAAGGTTCCCTCTTTTTTGGGAACTACAAACAGATTTGAGTAAAACCCTTGTCCTTGTTCCAACCGCGGAACTGGATGGATCACTCCCATTAATAAAAGATCTTGTACGCAGCGTAGAAACGCTTCCTTCTTTGTTAGGTTTGTTGACAACCTTGACAGATGAAATCTCCCTCTTGGGGGAGAGGATTTGAAGTCCAGAAGGTATCCCTGAGATATGATCTCTAACGCCCAGGGATCCTGAACATCTCTTGCCCAAGCCTGGGCGAAGAGGGAAAGTCTGCCCCCCACTAGATCCGGTCCCGGATCGGGGGCCCTCAATTCATGCTGTCTTAGGGGCAGCAGCAGGTTTTCTGGCCTGTTTGCCCCTGTTCCAGGACTGGTTAGGTTTCCAGCCTTGTCTGTAGCGAGCAACAGCTCCTTCCTGTTTTGGTGCAGAGGAAGTTGATGCTGCTCCTGCTTTGAAATTACGAAAGGAACGAAAATTGGACTGTCTAGCCTTGGCTTTGGCCTTGTCCTGAGGCAGGGCATGACCTTTACCTCCTGTAATGTCATCAATAATCTCTTTCAAGCCGGGCCCGAATAAGGTCTGCCCTTTGAAAGGAATATTAAGCAATTTAGATTTAGACGTAACATCAGCTGACCAGGATTTTAGCCACAGAGCTCTGCGTGCCTGAATGGCGAATCCTGAATTTTTAGCCGCAAGTTTAGTTAAATGTACTACGGCATCTGAAATAAATGAATTAGCTAACTTAAGGAATTTAAGTTTGTGTGTGATGTCATCTAGTGTGGATGATTGAAGTGTCTCTTCCAGAGACTCAAACCAAAATGCTGCTGCAGCCGTGACAGGCGCAATACATGCAAGAGGTTGCAATATAAACCCTTGTTGAACAAACATTTTCTTAAGGTAACCCTCTAATTTTTTATCCATTGGATCTGAAAAAGCACAGCTATCCTCCACTGGGATAGTGGTACGCTTAGCTAAAGTAGAAACTGCTCCCTCTACCTTAGGGACCATTTGCCATAAGTCCCGTGTGGCGGCGTCTATTGGAAACATTTTTCTGAATATAGGAGGGGGTGAGAAAGGCACACCGGGTCTATCCCACTTCTTAGTAACAATGTCAGTAAGTCTCTTAGGTATAGGAAAAACGTCAGTACCGCAAAATATTTATCCAACCTACACATTTTTTCTGGGATTGCAACTGTGTTACAATCATTCAGAGCCGCTAATACCTCCCCTAGTAACACACGGAGGTTCTCAAGCTTAAATTTAAAATTTGAAATGTCTGAGTCCAGTTTATTTGGATCAGAACCGTCACCCACAGAATGAAGCTCTCCGTCTTCATGTTCTGCAAACTGTGACGCAGTATCAGACATGGCCCTTGCATTATCAGCGCACTCTGTTCTCATCCCAGAGTGATCACGTTTACCTCTTAGTTCTGGTAGTTTAGCCAAAACTTCAGTCATAACAGTAGCCATATCTTGTAATGTGATTTGTAATGGCCGCCCAGATGCACTCGGCGCTACAATATCACGCACCTCCTGAGCGGGAGATGCAGGTACTGACACGTGAGGCGAGTTAGTCGGCATAACTCTCCCCTTGTTGTTTGGTGAAATATGTTCAATTTGTACAGATTGACTATTTTTTAAAGTAGCATCAATACATTTAGTACATAAATTTCTATTGGGCTCCACTTTGGCATTAACACATATAGCACAGAGATATTCCTCTGAATCAGACATGTTTAACACACTAGCAAATAAACAGCAACTTGGAAATACTTTTCAAAGTAATTTACAAATAATATGAAAACGAACTGTGCCTTTAAGAAGCACAGAAAAATATTATAACAGATAAAATAATTAAGTTATAGCATCAATCTTTGTCAGAATATACAGTTTTAGCAAAGGATTGTTCCCCTCAGCAAATGATAACTAACCCAGGCAGCAGAAAAAAATACACAAATAAACGTTTTTTATATCACAGTCAATACAATCAGCACAGCTCTGCTGTATGATTACTTCCCTCAAAAAAGACTCTTGAGATCCCTGAACTCTGTAGAGATGAACCGGAACATGCAGGAAGAAAATGAACCTCTGACTGAGTTTTTCTGATGCATAGTGAAAGCACCAAAATGGCCCCTCCCCCACACACATAACAGTGAGAGGGATCAGGGAACTGCTCTAATTTAAATCAAAACTATTGCCAAGTGGAAAAAAAGTGCCCAAAACATTTTTTCACCCAGTACCTCAGAGAAAAAAACGTTTTTACATGCCAGCAAAAAAACATTTTACCTCAATAATTAATTGTCATTTAAAACCTATTGCAAGTCCCTGCAAAATAGGTTAAGTCTATGTATACAGTTTAAAAGCCAGAGAAGTACCATTTCCCAGAAAACTGAAGTGTAAAATATACATACATGACAGCCTGATATCAGCTACATCTACTGCATTCAAGGCTGAGTTTACATTATAACGGTATGGCAGGATTTTCTCATCAATTCCATGTCAGAAAATAATAAACTGCTACATACCTCTTTGCAGATTAATCTGCCTGCTGTCCCCTGATCTGAAGTTTACCTCTCCTCAGATGGCCGAGAAACAGCAATATGATCTTAACTACTCCGGCTAAAATCATAGAAAAACTCAGGTAGATTCTTCTTCAAATTCTACCAGAGAAGGAATAACACACTCCGGTGCTATTATAAAATAACAAACTTTTGATTGAAGATATAAAAACTAAATATATCACCATAGTCCTCTCACACATCCTATCTAGTCGTTGGGTGCAAGAGAATGACTGGAGGTGACGTAGAGGGGAGGAGCTATATAGCAACTCTGCTGGGTGAATCCTCTTGCACTTCCTGTAGGGAAGCAGTTAATATCCCACAAGTAATGATGACCCGTGGACTGATCACACTTAACAGAAGAAAAGAAGGTCTCGTCTCAAAGGTAGCTTCCAAGGTGGAGCCGATGACATATTCACCAGATCTGCATACCAAGTCCTGCGTGGCCACGCAGGAGCTATCAAGATCACCGACGCCCTCTCCTGATTGATCCTGGCTACCAGCCTGGGGATGAGAGGAAACGGCGGGAACACATAAGCTAGTTTGAAGGTCCAAGGTGCTACTAGTGCATCCACTAGAGCCGCCTTGGGATCCCTGGATCTGGACCCGTAGCAAGGAACTTTGAAGTTCTGACGAGAGGCCATCAGATCCATGTCTGGAATGCCCCACAGCTGAGTGACTTGGGCAAAGATTTCCGGATGGAGTTCCCACTCCCCCGGATGCAATGTCTGACGACTCAGAAAATCCGCTTCCCAATTTTCCACTCCTGGGATGTGGATAGCAGACAGGTGGCAGGAGTGAGACTCCGCCCATAGAATGATTTTGGTCACTTCTTCCATCGCCAGGGAACTCCTTGTTCCCCCCTGATGGTTGATGTACGCAACAGTTGTCATGTTGTCTGATTGAAACCGTATGAACTTGGCCCTCGCTAGCTGAGGCCAAGCCTTGAGAGCATTGAATATCGCTCTCAGTTCCAGAATATTTATCGGTAGAAGAGATTCTTCCCGAGACCAAAGACCCTGAGCTTTCAGGGATCCCCAGACCGCGCCCCAGCCCATCAGACTGGCGTCGGTCGTGACAATGACCCACTCTGGTCTGCGGAATGTCATCCCTCATGACAGGTTGTCCAGGGACAGCCACCAACGGAGTGAGTCTCTGGTCCTCTGATTTACTTGTATCTTCGGAGACAAGTCTGTATAGTCCCCATTCCACTGACTGAGCATGCACAGTTGTAATGGTCTTAGATGAATGCGTGCAAAAGGAACTATGTCCATTGCCGCTACCATCAACCCGATCACTTCCATGCACTGAGCTATGGAAGGAAGAGGAACGGAATGAAGTATCCGACAAGAGTCTAGAAGTTTCGTTTTTCTGGCCTCTGTCAGAAAAATCCTCATTTCTAAGGAGTCTATTATTGTTCCCAAGAAGGGAACCCTTGTTGACGGAGATAGAGAACTCTTTTCCACGTTCACTTTCCATCCGTGAGATCTGAGAAAGGCCAGGACAATGTCCGTGTGAGCCTTTGCTTGAGGAAGGGACGACGCTTGAATCAGAATGTCGTCCAAGTAAGGTACTACAGCAATGCCCCTTGGTCTTAGCACAGCTAGAAGGGACCCTAGTACCTTTGTGAAAATCCTTGGAGCAGTGGCTAATCCGAAAGGAAGCGCCACGAACTGGTAATGTTTGTCCAGGAATGCGAACCTCAGGAACCGATGATGTTCCTTGTGGATAGGAATATGTAGATACGCATCCTTTAAATCCACCGTGGTCATGAATTGACCTTCCTGGATGGAAGGAAGAATAGTTCGAATGGTTTCCATCTTGAACGATGGAACCTTGAGAAACTTGTTTAAGATCTTGAGATCTAAGATTGGTCTGAACGTTCCCTCTTTTTTGGGAACTATAAACAGATTGGAGTAGAACCCCATCCCTTGTTCTCTTAATGGAACAGGATGAATCACTCCCATTTTTAACAGGTCTTCTACACAATGTAAGAATGCCTGTCTTTTTATGTGGTCTGAAGACAACTGAGACTTGTGGAACCTCCCCCTTGGGGGAAGTCCCTTGAATTCCAGAAGATAACCTTGGGAGACTATTTCTAGCGCCCGAGGATCCAGAACATCTCTTGCCCAAGCCTGAGCGAAGAGAGAGAGTCTGCCCCCCACCAGATCCGGTCCCGGATCGGGGGCCAACATTTCATGCTGTCTTGGTAGCAGTGGCAGGTTTCTTGGCCTGCTTTCCCTTGTGCCAGCCTTGCATTGGTCTCCAAGCTGGCTTGGCTTGAGAAGTATTACCCTCTTGCTTAGAGGACGTAGCACTTTGGGCTGGTCCGTTTCTACGAAAGGGACGAAAATTAGGTTTATTTTTTGCCTTGAAAGGCCGATCCTGAGGAAGGGCGTGGCCCTTACCCCCAGTGATATCAGAGATAATCTCTTTCAAGTCAGGGCCAAACAGCGTTTTCCCCTTGAAAGGAATGATAAGTAGCTTGTTCTTGGAAGACGCATCAGCCGACCAAGATTTCAACCAAAGCGCTCTGCGCGCCACAATAGCAAACCCAGAATTCTTAGCCGCTAACCTAGCCAATTGCAAAGTGGCGTCTAGGGTGAAAGAATTAGCCAATTTGAGAGCATTGATTCTGTCCATAATCTCCTCATAAGGAGGAGAATCACTATCGACCGCCTTTATCAGCTCATCGAACCAGAAACATGCGGCTGTAGCGACAGGGACAATGCATGAAATTGGTTGTAGAAGGTAACCCTGCTGAACAAACATCTTTTTAAGCAAACCTTCTAATTTTTTATCCATAGGATCTTTGAAAGCACAACTATCCTCTATGGGTATAGTGGTGCGTTTGTTTAAAGTGGAAACCGCTCCCTCGACCTTGGGGACTGTCTGCCATAAGTCCTTTCTGGGGTCGACCATAGGAAACAATTTTTTAAATATGGGGGGAGGGACGAAAGGAATACCGGGCCTTTCCCATTCTTTATTAACAATGTCCGCCACCCGCTTGGGTATAGGAAAAGCTTCTGGGAGCCCCGGCACCTCTAGTAACTTGTCCATTTTACATAGTTTCTCTGGGATGACCAACTTGTCACAATCATCCAGAGTGGATAATACCTCCTTAAGCAGAATGCGGAGATGTTCCAACTTAAATTTAAATGCAATCACATCAGGTTCAGCTAGTTGAGAAATGTTCCCTGAATCAGTAATTTCTCCCTCAGACAAAACCTCCCTGGCCCCATCAGACTGGGTTAGGGGCCCTTCAGAAATATTATTATCAGCGTCGTCATGCTCTTCAGTATCTAAAACAGAGCAGTCGCGCTTACGCTGATAAGTGTTCATTTTGGCTAAAATGTTTTTGACAGAATTATCCATTACAGCCGTTAATTGTTGCATAGTAAGGAGTATTGGCGCGCTAGATGTACTAGGGGCCTCCTGAGTGGGCAAGACTCGTGTAGACGAAGGAGGGAATGATGCAGTACCATGCTTACTCCCCTCACTTGAGGAATCATCTTGGGCATCATTGTCATTGTCACATAAATCACATTTATTTAAATGAATAGGAATTCTGGCTTCCCCACATTCAGAACACAGTCTATCTGGTAGTTCAGACATGTTAAACAGGCATAAACTTGATAACAAAGTACAAAAAACGTTTTAAAATAAAACCGTTACTGTCACTTTAAATTTTAAACTGAACACACTTTATTACTGCAAATGCGAAAAAACATGAAGGAATTGTTCAAAATTCACCAAATTTTCACCACAGTGTCTTAAAGCCTTAAAAGTATTGCACACCAAATTTTGAAGCTTTAACCCTTAAAATAACGGAACCGGAGCCGTTTTGAACTTTAACCCCTTTACAGTCCCTGGTATCTGCTTTGCTGAGACCCAACCAAGCCCCAAGGGGAATACGATACCAAATGACGCCTTCAGAAAGTCTTTTCTAAGTATCAGAGCTCCTCTCACATGCGACTGCATGCCATGCCTCTCAAAAACAAGTGCGCAACACCGGCGCGAAAATGAGGCTCTGCCTATGCTTTGGGAAAGCCCCTAAAGAATAAGGTGTCTAAAACAGTGCCTGCCGATATTATTATATCAAAATACCCAGATAAAATGATTCCTCAAGGCTAAATATGTGTTAATAATCAATCGATTTAGCCCAGAAAAAGTCTACAGTCTTAATAAGCCCTTTTTGAAGCCCTTATTTACGATCGTAATAAACATGGCTTACCGGATCCCATAGGGAAAATGACAGCTTCCAGCATTACATCGTCTTGTTAGAATGTGTCATACCTCAAGCAGCAAGAGACTGCTCACTGTTCCCCCAACTGAAGTTAATTGCTCTCAACAGTCCTGTGTGGAACAGCCATGGATTTTAGTGACGGTTGCTAAAATCATTTTCCTCATACAAACAGAAATCTTCATCTCTTTTCTGTTTCTGAGTAAATAGTACATACCAGCACTATTTCAAAATAACAAACTCTTGATTGAATAATAAAAACTACAGTTAAACACTAAAAAACTCTAAGCCATCTCCGTGGAGATGTTGCCTGTACAACGGCAAAGAGAATGACAGGGGTAGGCGGAGCCTAGGAGGGATCATGTGACCAGCTTTGCTGGGCTCTTTGCCATTTCCTGTTGGGGAAGAGAATATCCCACAAGTAAGGATGACGCCGTGGACCGGACACACCTATGTTGGAGAAAGCCCCTTCAGGCGAAGGAGCAGCGGTACCCGGCAAACTGCATGTGTAGGAACAGAGGATTCTATGGAACACACCTCACGGGACGAGGAATCCTCAGAGGCGGACGGCTTAGTGATCTCTAACATCTCAACATTGGTTGATGAGAAAACCCTGTTGCAGCATACAGAACATAATTGAGAGGGCTGGACTACCCGAACCTCCTCACAATATACACAGGTATCAAATTCAGTATTAGAGGGACCCCCCTCTAAAATATCAGAATCCCCCATAATTTGTCTAATTATAGAGAAAAAAAACTGGCACCTTATACCACCAATGGTTGGGGCACTCACCACCTCTTATGACCCAAACAAATCAAGAAAATTGCTCCTTGCTGCAGACGGTCAGGAAAAGGAAATGGGAAAAACAACGTGACCATTCTCGGTCACCCGGTATGTCATGCAGGACTGCACCTGCTAAGGAAAAAGCAGACCAGCTTAATAAAACTGCACAGGTCTCTAACCTGTATGTTCCATATCAGCCTAGGAATCCAAACGTCTTACACACAAAGCAATCAAAATCAGTTAACAAGCATGATTACACAACCCCACTGTTCAATAATCCCCTCAGGGGATATTAACCCTTGATTCCATAAAGATAAAAGGAGTCCCACTGTGACCCTGTCTTCTATCGTTAACATGTGTACAAACAATGAAACAATCTTACCGGAATCTATGCTGTGGAACAGAAACACGGTCCTTCAAGTTTGACAGATGTAGCAGCGCTTCTGACATGGACTTGAGTGAAGAAAAGCAGGCAGCGATACTCGTCAATGCGGATTGCGGTTAATGAGTCTGGATGGTGTCGCAGAAAGACTCTCCCTGCATCTCCAGACTCTAACTTTTATCAATGCTCTCACTGAGAGGCTGACAAGACTACTTAAAACTCCAGTCCCATCTCGAAGGGTAGTACCCTCCATAAGGAACTACTCCGAAATCTTCTGACACTTCTCTGCCAATCTCCTGTGACGAAAGGCAAAGAATGACTGGGGGATGAGGGAAGTGGGGGAGGTATTTAAGCCTTTGGCTGGGGTGTCCGGTTCAGTATTCCCACAAGTAATAAATGCAGCTGTGGACTCTCCCTGTATTAAGAAGGAAAAGGGATTTACCAGTTGAGTTATCACTGCTACCTAGGCTGATGACCTAAATAGAACATGTAGGTACACAAACTAGGTTCACAGGTCTATCATGGACCGACAACCATGCATTCTTGCACACACAGGCAATAAATACATAACACAATGCATTTGTGTGTCTTTGTCTCCACAAGTAAACAAAGGAACTCACTATTTATAGGGGGAAATGTATTTGCATCATATAAAAACAAAATTTATGTTTACCTGATAAATTCATTTATTTCATGGTGGTGGGAGTCCATGAGCCATTACTTCTGGCCAATTAGATCCTTCTAGTGGCCAGGAGTTGAATTCCCAGGAGTGATGGCTTGTGGACTCTCACCACCTTATGAAAGAAATATATTTTACCAAATGAGTTGTACAAAAATACTCAAGAGGGCATGGAAATGTCCTTACATATATAGTAAGGGAATATGCATGTCTACCCGAAGGATTAATCAAATATGGGAAGATAAGTTTAAGCTTTAAAATTCTCATCTGCTGTAACATCTATAATACTTTATAAGCTGTGCTAAAAAGTTGAGAATTCCTTATTTACTTTTTTTAAAGTTGTAAATTTGATATCAACATTTTTGTAACAAGTAAAACAGGGAAAAAACACAAACAAAATTTTCAGAATTATACATTTAAAAGATAAATAAAAAATGTGATAAAACATGAAGAAAAAGGTCTTAATAAGAGATAAAACAAAGGGGGAAATGAAGAAATATTGTCTGAGTGGCAAATACTAAAAATGCCACCCATAGGGTAATTAAGATAGTTGTATAAATATAAGCAGTTAATGGAACTATTATTAGTCTGTGGGGGAGTACTGGGAGGTGCTGTTAGGAATAGGATAGAAAGAGACAAACTGAAGCTAGAGGATATATACCGCAGTAGTAGGGCCGCTCCCATTCACACGCTCATATGTCACTAAGCAACTTCATTCCACTGGAAATATTTATTTCATGATTCAGACAGAGCATGTGATTTTAACCAATTATTATTTTTGTACTCTTCATATCCTCTGTTGAAAAGCAGATACATAAGCTTAGGAGCCGGACCATTTTTTGGAGCACTATATGGCAGCAGTTTTGCAAGAATGTTATCCATTTGCAAGAGCACTATATGGCAGCACTATTCCCTGCCATGTAGTGCTCCAGATGCTACCTAGGTATCTCTTCATCACAGAATATCATGGGAACAACGCAAATTTGATAAAAAGTAAATTTGAATTTTTTTTTAAAAATTGTATGCTCTGTCTGAATCACAACAGAAGATGTTTGGGTTTAATATTCCTTTAAGCGTTCCTTATTCACTTTCATTCTGTGGATACACAGTCGCACCTAATATTTGTCCAGCACATAATCTCTCTCAACAATTTATAAAGTATCCATCTTGCCCTTTTCTTAGCCAATGCCATTTACTCCTGGGATGTTCATAAGCCTCCCTACCTGTTATCGTGGGGTTATGCATTATTTAACACAATTGCTTTTACAAAAAGAAAAGAATATTTGCTAAACCCCTATTGGCACTAAGAAGATAATGTGCAGATTCCTTTTGCTTCATACCTCTACCCAGTCAAATATTTGTTCATCGTTTGCCTTTTCTTCTATAATGAGCTCCTCGAGACGCTTGTTCAGCTCTTCTGCTGACATTTCCTTTTTAGAGACACTGTCAGAGGGGCTGGAGGAGTCCGACAACGTGAAATCCAAATTCTGCTGTGCACAACAATATGTCAGGTGACAATGCTGGTAAGTAATGCAGAGAGATACAGTGTTACAGTTTTAGCCACTCACCTTCTCACTCACAAAGCTCTGTACATCCTCCCCTTCAGGTAACAAGTCTTTCCATTTTAAGCCAGTTTCTCTCCACAAAGCTGCTACTTTCTTATGGCTCTGTAACACATGGAAACAACATTCCAATTTATATGATCTAATTTGCTTCATTCATTAGAAATCTTTATTGAAGAAATAGCAATGCACATGGGTGAGCCAATCACGAGGCATCTAAGTGTAGCCACCAATCAGCAGCTACTGAGCCTATTTAGATATATGTTTCAACAAAGGATATCAAGAGAATGAAGCAAATTGGAAAGTTGTTTAAAATTGCATGCCCTTTCTAAATCATGAAAGAAAATTGTTTGGGTTTCATGTCCCTTTAAGTTTACTTGGTGCTTGAAGATGTCCAGTCTTGTTGACAGACTTTTGTATTATTGCACAGGGAGAAAATGCCCATGACCATTTACAGGCCCTACAGGATGACACTTTTTTGTATAAAAGATATACAACACAGTCTAAAACATAAATAAACCTTTAGAAGGTAAATTACAACGGGAGAGTGATCCGGCGAGTCAGAGACCAATGCCACTGCACTTTTTTTGTTCCAGGTCCGAGGGTGCCACCGTTTCCCAAGCTCCCTTACTAATAATTATTTGTATTCTATTCAACTTCCAGCCCGAGGTACTGTATTCCTATTGGCATGAATATACTGCTTACATATTTATGATAAAGTAATATTTATTATTTTGTAGTAGGAGCGTAATAACAAAAATAATGTAAAAGAAAGACAAATCAAAAGAACATAAATCCTGGTTCCCTAAAATTACATGGTAAGCAAGGTAACTCAAGTTACAAAACATTAGATCGGCCGGTTACCAAGTCATAAATTGTGAGGCCACTTTTACATGAGAAGCCTGATAACATCATTCATTGTGAAACAAAAGTCAATGCAGTGAAGAATCTCCTGCTTAAAGCTAAATTTGAAATATTTCTGTGCACAATATAACGCATTATGGCCCAATCAAACAACATATTTCCAGGAAAAGAAACAACGTAATAAAGAATTAGCGAAGAGAGGAGAGAGTTAAGTAAAGCAAACAAAGAGAGGGAAGCAAGAAACAGATAAGGGGATATCTCCTGACCACATCGCTCTGCTTTTAAAACGTATTATATATAGGTTTTACATGTCTACTGCTTACATATTTAAAGATTTAGATATGTGGTTTTTGTGAAGAACTGTTTAATTTTATTATGGTTTTCTATTTTTTTATTTTGTTCCTCTTTTCTTTATCAAACACTGAGTAACCTATTACAAGTATTTATACGTAGAACCCTTCATCATGCCAATCTGATTGCTGTAGTTCTGTGCTCTCCTCTGTATAGGTGGATGCAAGATCTTTACAGACTACAATACTATGTTCAAAGAAATACAACATAGTATCTTCCGCTTTGAAGTCACCCATTTACTAGCATATAAGATAACGTTTCATGAATCAATCAATGTAACAAAAACTGACACGTACCATTTGTTTGCATAGAAGGTGCAATATTTCACACAGCAAGTCTCCTCCACGCCCCACGGGGAGCAAAGCTTTGTTGAACTCTCTACAAAATAACACAAATATAGAAAATGAAAAGTATGAGTCTTTTTTTAACGGGTTGCGACATAAAAACAGAATTAATGCTTACCTGATAAATTACTTTCTCCAACGGTGTGTCCGGTTCACGGCGTCATCCTTACTTGTGGGAATATCTCTTCCCCAACAGGAAATGGCAAAGAGTCCCAGCAAAGCTGGCCATATAGTCCCTCCTAGGCTCCGCCCACCCCAGTCATTCGACCGACGGACAAGAGGAAAAAATAGGAGAAACCATAGGGTGTCGTGGTGACTGTAGTTAGAGAAAATAATTCATCAGACCTGATTAAAAAAACAGGGCGGGCCGTGGACCGGAAACACCGTTGGAGAAAGTAATTTATCAGGTAAGCATAAATTCTGTTTTCTCCAACATTGGTGTGTCCGGTCCACGGCGTCATCCTTACTTGTGGGAACCAATACCAAAACTTTAGGACACGGATGAAGGGAGGGAGCAAATCAGGTCACCTAAACGGAAGGCACCACGGCTTGCAAAACCTTTCTCCCAAAAATAGCCTCCGAAGAAGCAAAAGTATCAAATTTGTAAAATTTGGCAAAAGTGTGCAGTGAAGACCAAGTCGCTGCCTTACATATCTGATCAACAGAAGCCTCGTTCTTGAAGGCCCATGTGGAAGCTACAGCCCTAGTGGAGTGAGCTGTGATTCTTTCAGGAGGCTGCCGTCCGGCAGTCTCATAAGCCAATCGGATGATGCTTTTAAGCCAAAAAGAAAGAGAGGTAGAAGTTGCTTTTTGACCTCTCCTTTTACCAGAATAGACGACAAACAGAGAAGAAGTTTGTCTGAAGTCTTTCGTAGCTTCTAAGTAGAATTTTAGAGCACGGACTACATCTAAATTGTGTAGCAAACGTTCCTTCTTGAAACTGGATTCGGACACAAAGAAGGTACAACTATCTCCTGATTAATATTTTTGTTGGAAACAACCTTTGGTAGAAAACCAGGCTTAGTACGCAAAACGACCTTATCTGAATGGAACACCAGATAGGGTGGAGTACATTGTAGAGCAGATAACTCAGAAACTCTTCTAGCAGAAGAAATAGCAACCAAAAACAAAACTTTCCAAGATAACAACTTAATATCTACGGAATGTAAAGGTTCAAACGGAACCCCTTGAAGAACTGAAAGAACTAGATTTAAACTCCAGGGAGGAGTCAAAGGTCTGTAAACAAGCTTGATCCGAACCAAAGCCTGAACAAATGCTTGAACATCTGGCACAACTGCCAGTCGTTTGTGCAGTAGGACAGATAAAGCAGAAATCTGTCCCTTTAGAGAACTTGCAGATAATCCTTTATCCAAACCTTCTTGTAGAAAGGAAAGAATCCTAGGAATCTTTATCTTATTCCATGGGAATCCCTTGGATTCACACCAGCAGATATATCTTTTCCATATTTTATGGTAAATCTTTCTAGTTACCGGTTTTCTGGCTTGAACCAGAGTATCTATCACGGAATCTGAAAACCCACGCTTTGATAGAATTAAACGTTCAATCTCCAAGCCGTCAGCTGGAGGGAGACCAGATTTGGATGTTCGAATGGACCCTGAACAAGAAGGTCCTGTCTCAAAGGTAGCTTCCATGGTGGAACCGATGACATATTCACCAGGTCTGCATACCAAGTCCTGCGTGGCCACGCAGGAGCTATCAAGATCACTGAGGCCCTCTCCTGTTTGATCCTGGCTACCAGCCTGGGAATGAGAGGAAACGGTGGAAACACATAAGCTAGGTTGAAGGTCCAAGGCGCTACTAGTGCATCCACTAGAGTCGCCTTGGGATCCCTGGATCTGGACCCGTAGCAAGGAACCTTGAAGTTCTGACGGGACGCCATCAGATCCATATCTGGAATGCCCCATAGTTGCGTCAATTGGGCAAAGATCTCCGGGTGGAGTTCCCACTCCCCCGGATGGAATGTCTGACGACTCAAAAAATCCGCTTCCCAGTTTTCCACACCTGGAATGTGGATCGCAGATAGGTGGCAGGAGTGATTCTCCGCCCATTGTATGATTTTGGTCACTTCTTTCATCGCCAGGGAACTCCTTGTTCCCCCCTGATGATTGAGATACGCAACAGTCGTCATGTTGTCTGATTGGAATCTTATGAATCTGGCCTTTGCTAGCTGAGGCCAAGCCCTGAGAGCATTGAATATCGCTCTTAGTTCCAGAATGTTTATCGGGAGAAGAGACTCTTCCCGAGACCACAGTCCCTGAGCTTTCAGGGATTCCCAGACCGCGCCCCAGCCAAATAGGCTGGCGTCGGTCGTGACGATGACCCACTCTGGACTGCGGAAGCTCATTCCCTGGTTAGCCACCAACGGAGTGAGTCTCTGGTCTTCTGATCTACTTGAATCACTGGAGACAAGTCTGTATAGTCCCCATTCCACTGTTTCAGCATGCACAGTTGTAATGGTCTTAGATGAATTCGCGCAAAAAGAACTATGTCCATTGCTGCAACCATCAATCCTACTACTTCCATGCACTGAGCTACGGAAGGACGAGGAATAGAATGAAGAACTTGACAATCGTTTAGAAGTTTTGACTTTCTGACTTCTGTCAAGAAAATCCTCATTTCTAAGGAATCTATTATTGTTCCCAAGAAGGGAACTCTTGTCGACGGAGACAGGGAACTTTTTTCTATGTTTACCTTCCATCCGTGAGATCTGAGAAAGGCCAGAACGATGTCTGAGTGAGCCTTTTCTGAGATAATCTCTTTCAATTCTGGCCCAAAGAGAGTTTTACCCTTGAAGGGGATATTAAGCAATTTTGTCTTGGATGATACATCCGCTGACCAAGACTTTAGCCAAAGCGCTCTGCGCGCCACAATTGCAAACCCTGAATTTTTCGCCGCTAATCTAGCTATTTGCAAAGCGGCATCTAAAATAAAAGAGTTAGCCAACTTAAGTGCGTGAACTCTGTCCATAACCTCCTCATATGGAGTCTCTCTACTGAGCGACTTTTCTAGTTCCTCGAACCAGAACCACGCTGCTGTAGTGACAGGAACAATGCACAAAATGGGTTGAAGAAGGTAACCTTGCTGTACAAAAATCTTTTTAAGCAAACCCTCCAATTTTTTATCCATAGGATCTTTGAAAGCACAATTATCCTCTATAGGAATAGTAGTGCGCTTGTTTAGAGTAGAAACTGCCCCCTCGACCTTCGGGACTGTCTGCCATAAGTCCTTTCTGGGGTCGACCATAGGAAATAATTTCTTAAATATAGGAGGGGGAACAAAAGGTATGCCGGGCTTCTCCCATTCCTTATTCACTATATCCGCCACCCGCTTGGGTATAGGAAAAGCGTTGGGGTGCACCGGAACCTCTAGAAACTTGTCCATCTTGCATAATTTTTCTGCAATGACCAGGTTGTCACAATCATCCAGAGTAGATAACACCTCCTTAAGCAGTGCGCGGAGATGTTCTAATTTAAATTTAAATGTCACATCATCAGGTTCAGCCTGTTGGGAAATTTTTCCTGAATCTGAAATTTTCCCATCTGACAAAACCTCCCTCATGGCCCCTTCAGATTGGTGTGAGGGTATGACAGAACAATTATCATCAGCGCCCTCCTGCTCTTCAGTGTTTAAAACAGAGCAATCGCGCTTTCTCTGATATGCAGGCATTTTGGATAAAATATTTGCTATGGAATTATCCATTACAACTGTCAATTGTTGCATGGTAATAAGCATTGGCGCGCTAGAAGTACTAGGGGCCTCCTGCGTGGGCAAAACTGGTGTAGACACAGAAGGAGATGATGTAGAACCATGTCTACTCCCTTCATCTGATGAATCATCTTGGGCAACTTCATTATCTGTGACAGTACTGTCCTTACTTTGTTTGGACGCTTTGGCACAATTATCACATAATTTAGAAGGGGGAGACACATTGACTTTCATACATATAGAACCTAGCTTATCTGAAGGCACAGACATGTTAAACAGGCTTAAACTTGTCAGTAAAACACCAAAACCTTTTTAAAACAAAACCGTTACTGTCTCTTTAAATTTTAAACAGAGCACACTTTATTACTGAATATGTGAAAAAATATGAAGGAATTGTTCAAAATTTACCAAAATTTCACCACAGTGTCTTAAAGCATTAAAAGTATTGCACACCAATTTTCAGAGCTTTAACCCTTAAAATAACGAAACCAGAGCCGGTTACAGTTTTAACCCCTCTACAGTCCCAGCTACAGCCTTTGCTGCGACTCTACCAAGCCCAGAGGGGAATACGATACCAAATGACGCCTTCTAGGAACTTTTCCAACTATTTTCAGGTCCTCACACATGCATCTGCATGTCTTGCTCTCAAAAACAACTGCGCAGTAATGGCGCGAAAATGAGGCTCAGCCTACAACTGGGAAGGCCCTTCCTGACTGGAAAAGGTGTCTAACATAGTGCCTGACGTTAAAAAACGTTCCCCAAGTTCATAAGTGTGAAATACCAGCATAAACATGTATAAAATGCCCAAATAAAGCAATCGATTTTGCCCATAAAAGTGTCTACCAGTTTTATAGCCCATATTAAGCCCTTTATTCTGCTTGAGACTAAGAAAATGGCTTACCGGTCCCCATGAGGGGAAATGACAGCCTTCCAGCATTACACAGTCTTGTTAGAAATATGGCTAGTCATACCTTAAGCAGAAAAGTCTGCTAACTGTTTCCCCCAACTGAAGTTACTTCATCTCAACAGTCCTATGTGGAAACAGCAAAGGATTTTAGTTACTGTCTGCTAAAATCATCTTCCTCTCACAAACAGAATTCTTCATCTCTTTCTGTTTCAGAGTAAATAGTACATACCAGCACTATTTTAAAATAACAAACTCTTGATAGTAGAATAAAAAACTACAACTAAACACCACATACTCTTAACCATCTCCGTGGAGATGTTGCCTGTGCAACGGCAAAGAGAATGACTGGGGTGGGCGGAGCCTAGGAGGGACTATATGGCCAGCTTTGCTGGGACTCTTTGCCATTTCCTGTTGGGGAAGAGATATTCCCACAAGTAAGGATGACGCCGTGGACCGGACACACCAATGTTGGAGAAATAAAAATAAACGACACATCTGGGTATTTCAATCAATTATTCATATGAGATTGCCTAGGAGTCACGGAATTAGAATATTAAAGTCCTCTTTGTGGTGTCAGGCATGATTAAAAACTGCAATATAACGGTAATGATAAAAATATGTAAAGCTTTTTTAGTGTAGAGTTAGGAAACTACATCTCACTGGCAGCAGTTTTTCTGCTCTGTATTCCCTGGCTGTCGTAACCTAAGTAGAAGCTGCCACCCCTAATGTGGTTATATCATCCAATAGCCATTAATAATGTTTTAGAAGATGGTGCAGATTAAGGGAGATTCCCATAATTATCTATAAAATGGAAAATTCAAGAACAAGGGGTCATGAGCTCAAGCTAAAGGGTAGTAGATTCAGGAGTAATTTGAGGAAGCTTCTTTACAGAAAGAGTGATTGATTTATGGAATAAACTTCCTCAAGAGGTGGTAGCAACAAACACTGTGGGGGACTTTAAAAATGAATGGGACAAGCATAAGGCTATCCTACGAACTAGATAAGTTTATACTGTTAGGTAAGGTTGGGAAGACTTGCTGGGCCTATGGCTCTTATCTGCCGTCAATATCTATGTTTCTATCTGGTTCTACATGTATTAGTAGTTCTATAAGTCTTGTGCAGCACAGTTTTTGTGCTCAGTAAGTGTTCCGTAACTGGATTACTTAAACAAATACGAAAACCCTTTAGACTGAGCATACAATTTTGAAAAAGATTCCAATTTACTTCTATTATCAAATCTTCTTTGGTCCCATGATATTCTGTGTTGAAGAGATACCCAGGTAGGCATCTGCGGCACTACATGGCAATAAATAGTGCTACCATCTAGTGCTCTTGCAAATGGATAACAAACTGCCGCCATATAGTGCTCTAGACACGTGCATACTCCTGAGCTTATGCCCCTGCTTTTCAACAAAAGATACAAAAAGAACAAGAAAACAAATAATAGAAGTAAATTAGAAAATTGTTTAAAATTGTGTGCTTTATCCAAATCATGAAAGAAACATTGATCATGCAAAATCAATAGCATGATTAAAATATTTTTGAATGGAAAAGGTTAAAGGGACAGTAAACCTAAAAAATAATGTTATATAATTCTGCACATAGTGCAGAATTATATAACATTATATTAGTGCTATCGTTATAAAACCTTATTTCCCCTTTGAATTTTTTTAAAATAGGTCAGTTTTTCAGACTCGCTATCTGCGCTCTACTGAGCGGGTCTGTTTTTATTACACAGCACATCGGGCCAGCTGTATAGTCACAGCCCAGCCGCGCCATAACACTAAGTGCAGCTCGCTCCTGCTGTCAGACAGAGCAGGAGCGAGCTGCACTTAGTGTTATAGCGCGGTCGGGCTGGGCTGTGACTATACAGCTGGCCCGATGCGCTGTGTAATAAAAACAGACCGTCTCAGAAGAGCGCAGATAGCGAGTCTGAAAAACTGACCTATTTTAAAGAAATTCAAAGGGGAAATAAGGTTTTATAACGATAGCACTAATATAATGTTATATAATTCTGCACTATGTGCAGAATTATATAACATTATTTTTTAGGTTTACTGTTCCTTTAAGTTAATAAAAAGCTATTTAAATTAATGAAATTATCAATAAATGCAGATTTGTGTACAGCTAATATTAAAAAAGATCATTTTCTCACCGTCTCCCACACTGGTTGGTGAGCAGCAATACCTTTTCTTTAGAAGCACTGTTTAACAGTGATGTTACTGTGGCCTCATTACTAATCCACAAGGTAAAGGGACAGTTTACCCAAAAATATGTGTTTAAATTGTTTACAGTAACTACTTTACCCTTATTTTGGCATTTGAAATAGCTGATTTACCCTGTGGTATCCCCACCTATACTGAAAGTTTCTATACTTAAAGGGACGTAAAACCCAATTTTTTTCTTCCATGATTTAGATAGAACATAACATTTTAAAAAACTTTATAATTTAATTCTATTATCATATTTTCTTCGTTTTCTTTTGATCCTTATTTGAAAAGCAGACACGTATGCTCAAGAGTGTGCACGTGTCTGCAGCACTATATAGCAGCAGTTTTGTAACAATGTTATGCATTAGCAGGGGCACTAGATGGCAGCACTAATTCCTGTCAAGTAGTGCTTCAGACATGTGCACGCTACCTACCTAGGTATCTCTTTAACAAAGAATAACATGAGAATAAAACATTTTTGACAATAGAGATTGGAAACTTTTTAAAAATTGTATTCTCTATCTGAATCATGAAATATTTTTTTGGGGTTTAATGTCCCTTTAAGTATAGGCTATGGCCAATCAATATAAACACAGTCAGCAGAAGAAATTACACTCCCAGTGGGGTGTAGAAGAGAAGCAATAACATGTTAATTTTCCATTGTTCTCTCTAAGTATTGGGCTTTGGATTACAGAGCGATATAAGATAAGGAAGCATGTGAGTGTACACAAAATGATAAAATAATGAGGTTTTACCTGCAAGCTCAATTCATTTCAATAGGTTGTGGTTTAAAAGCACAAAACCGGCTATTTCATATACACAAATAAATCTAAAAATGTCATTCCTCATACATTTTATACTCGGGCAGCTGGTATAACAAGTCATTGGAAATACATTAAGGGAAACATTTTTTACCGTATACGGTCCCAATTATGTTACCCGCAGTGTCAAGTTGTCATATAATGTCCCTATTTACATTATATCTACTATTGCTTTCTGCAATGTTTCATGCCAGAATGACCTAATACAATAATAAGTTTACAAATCAAGCAGGCAAATGAGTCCGCACACCAATCAGCTGAGTGCATTATGACCACATTTCTGGAGAGGAACGATTTCTCAGGGGGTATAGGAAGATTTCTTTATAGAAAAGCAAATTGTTATCAGGTATCGTATTCCATGCAGTAGCCATATATTTCCCAGTCCTCACGTTATTAGTTCTCTCAAAGAGATTCCTCCTTCTTTTAACATAGGGGTCACAAGTTCGGCCAGGTACAACCAGATGTGTGGAATATCAATTGCCATATCATCTGCCAGGTCTAGCGTCTCAGAGAACCTGTTGGGAAGCAAAGACACAGTCACATGATAAAATGGTAACAAAGCACAGAATCTTGTGAAAGGGATTTTAGTTAGAAAGATGAAATCTGAGAGGCAAATATATACACATGCTTGGCCATATATTCTATACATTAACATGCAAGGTGAAACGTATCGCACAGATGGGCTTCTGCAAGGATCCAGTTGATACCCACCCTTTGAAGAAGTCCAGCTTACTCAGTTTGCCCGATTGTACAAGCTGGTACAGAAGCTGTCCCATATGATCCCTGGTTATCTGACTTCTCTCCAAGGTGGACTCCACACCTACGCGGACGAAAACGGAAAGCAGACCATGGGACCCAAGCTCTTCTACACATTGCATGGCTTCCTGCAGTCATGGGTAAACACAAAAAGTGACACTTGTAAGAGGGATACGTGTGACATTATTCTTCCACATTTTATTTAAGGAAAAACTAAAATGTATGCTTACCTGATACATTTCTTTCTTTCTGGATATGGAGAGTCCACAACGTCATTCAATTACTAGTGGGAATATCACTCCTGGCCAGCAAGCAGGAGGAGGCAAAGAGCACCACAGCAAAGCTGTTAAGTGTCACTCCCCTACCCATAATCCCCAGTCATTCGACCAAAGGGCAATGGAAAAAGAATAAGACAAAGGTGTAGAGGTGCCTGAGGTTTAGTAAAAAATAACTGTTTTAATAAAGGGTGGGGTCGTGGACTCTCCATAATTGGAAAGAAAGATATTTATCAGGTAAGCATAAATGTTGTTTTCTTTCCTAAGATATAGAGTCCACAATGACATTCAATTACTAGTGTGAACCAATACCCAAGCTAAAGGACACAGAATGAACAGGGAGGGAGAACAAGACAGGCAGACCTAAACAGAAGGCACCACCGCTTGAAGAACCTTTCTCCCAAAAGAGGCCTCAGTCAAGGCAAAAGTATCAAATTTGTAAAAATTATGCAGAGAGGACCAAGTTGTAGCCTTGCAAAGGTGTTCCACAGAAGCTTCATCTTTGAAACTCCAAGAAGAGGAGACAGCCCAAGGGGAATGAGCTGTAATTCTCTCAGGAGGCGGCTGTCCAGCAGTCTCATAAGCAAAACAAATCATACTTCTTAACCAGAGGGAAAGAGAAGTAGAAGTAGCCATCTCACTACGATTTTCTGAAAAACAAACAAACAGGGCAGAAGACTGGCAAAAATCCTTAGTCGAATGTAGGTAAAATTTTAGAGCATGCACAACATCCAACATTCTTTATGAAAAGAAGGATTGGGACAGAGAGAAGGAACAACAATTTTCTGATTAATATTTCTATCCGAAACCACTTTAGGAAGAAACCACAATTTAGTATGAAGAACCGCCTTATCCGCATGAAAGATAAGGTAAGACAAATCACACTACAAAGCCGAGAGTTCTGAAACTCTCCGAGCAGAAGAGATAGCAATAAGAAACAAAACCTTTCAAGACAGCAACTTAATATCTATGGAATGCATTGGCTCAAACGGAGCCTGCTGCAAAACTTTAAGAACAAGATTAAGGCTCCAAGGAGGAGCAACAGGTTTAAACACAGGCCTAATTCTGACCAGGGCCTGACAAAAAGATTGAACATCTGGCCCATCCGCCAGACGCTTGTGTAACAAAATAGATAATGCAGAAATCTGACTTTTCAGAGAACTCGCTGACAACCCTTTCTCCAGACCTTCCTGGAGAAAAGACATCATTCTAGGAATCCTGACCTTACTCCAAGAGTAGCCCTTAGATTCACACTAATAAAAGGTATTTATGCCATACCTTATGATAAATTTTTCGAGTAACAGGCTTGCGAGCCTGGATCATGGTCTCAATGACCGACTCAGAAAATCCACGCTTAGACAGAACTAAGGGTTCAATCTCCAAGCAGTCAGCTTCAGAGAAATGAGATTTGAGATAGAAGGTCCTTCCTCGGAGGTAACCTCCAAGGCGGCCGAGAACACATCTTCCCTAGGTCTGCATACCAGATCCTGCGAGACCATGCAGGAGCTATTTGAATTACCAATGCTCTCTCTTGTTTGATACGAGCAATAACTCGTGAAAGGAGCACAAACAGAGGAAACAGGTATGCTAGACTGAAAGCCCAAGGAACCGCCAGAGCATCTATCAGAGTGGCCTGAGGATCTCTTGACTTGGAAGCTTGGCGTTCTGCCAAGACGCCATCAGATCCAACTCCGGCACCCTCCATTTGAGGGTTAACCTGGAGAACACCTCAGGATGAAGAGCCCACTCCCCGGGATGAAATTCTGTCTGCTCAGGAAATCCGCTTTCCAGTTGTCCACTCCAGGAATGTGGATGGCAGATAGACAACAATTGTGAGCTTCCTCCTACTGAATAATTGGTGCCACCTCCTTCATGGCTAAGAAACTCAGTTTCTGAAACCTGATAAACCGGGCTTAGGACAAATGAGGCCAAGCCATCAGAGCACTAAAAATTGCTCTCAACTCCAAGATGTTTATGGATAGAGCAGACTCCTCCCGATTCCATAGTCACTGCGTCTTTAACGAGTTCCAGACTGCTCCTCAGCCTAGCAGGCTTGCATCCGTGGTCACAATCACCCAGGAAAGTCTCCGGAAGCATGTGCCCTGAGACAGATGGTCCTGAGAAAGCCACCACGGGAGAGAGTCTTTTGTCGACTGGTTTAGATCTATCCTCTGAGATAGATCTGAATGGTCTCCGTTCCATTGTCTGAACATGCACAATTGCAGAGCTCTTAAATGGAATCAAGCAAAGGGAATGATGTCCATGGAAGCGACCATCAGACCAATTACCTCCATACATTGAGCCACTGATGGCCGAACAGTAGACTGAAGAGAGAAGCAAGAGGAGAGAATTTGGGATTTTCTGACCTCCGTCAAAAAAATGTTCATAGATAGGGAATCTATTATGGTCCCTAATAAAACCACCCTTGTAGCTGGAACAAGGGAACTCTTTTCCAGATTCACTTTCCAACCGTGGGAACGCAGAAAAGACAACAAGACCTTTGTATGAGAGTTTGCTTGTTGAAAAGATGGCGCCTGAACCAATATGTCGTCCAGGTATGGCGCCACTGCAATTCCCCGAGACCTGATCACTGCCAAAAGAGCCCCCAGAACCTTTGAGAAAATTCTGGGAGCTGTGGCAAGGCCAAACGGAAGAGCCACAAACTGAAAGTGTTTGTCTAGAAAGGCGAATGTCAGGAATTTGTGATTATCCCTGTGGATGGGAACATGAAGATACACGTCCTTCAGGTCTATGGTCTTCATGAACTGACCCTCTTGGACCAAAGGAAGAATGGAACGAATGGTTTGCATTTTGAAGGATGGTACCCTGAGAAACTTGTTGAGGCACTTTAGGTCGAAAATGGGTCGAAAAGTTCCCTCTTTTTTGGGACCCAAAAACAGATTTGAATAGAATCCTAGACCCTGTTCCCTTACTGGAACTATCACTCCCAGGGAGGAAAGGTCCTGAACGCAGTTCAAGAATGCCTCCTTTTTTTACCTGGTCTGCAGATAATCTTGAGAGGTGGAATCTGCCTCTGGGAGGGAAAGTTTTGAATTCTATTTTGTAACCCTGAGATACTATGTCCACAGCCCAAGGATCTGGGACATCTCGTCTCCATGCTTGACAATAAAGGGAAAATCTTCCCCCCACTTGATCCGAACCCGGACCGGGGGCCGACCCTTCATGCTGACTTAGATTCAGCTGAGGGTTATCCTTGATTGCTTCCCCTTATTCCAAGACTGATTGGGCTTCCAAGAAGACTTGGACTGCTCCTGCTTGGAAGAGGAAGACTTTTGACCTTTGAAGTTATGAAACTAACTAAAAATTACTTTGACGTTCTTTGAGTCTGTTCTTCTTGTCTTGCGGTAGAAAAGACCCTTTTCCACCCGTAATATCAGAAAAATGTTTCTGCCAGACCAGGTCCGAACAAGGTCTTCCCCTTGTAAGGAAGCGCCACCATCAGCTGACCAAGATTTTAGCCTAAATGCCCTGCGAGCTAGGACAGTGAAACCAGACATCTTGGCTCCCAGTCTAATAACTTACACATTAGCATCAGAAATAAAGGAATTGGCTAGTTTGAGAGCCTTAATCCTATCTTGTATCTCCTCCAACGGAGTCTCTACTAAAATTGATTCAGACAAGGCGTTGCACCAATAAGATGCCGCACTTGCTACTGTGGCAATAAAAACTGCAGGTTGCCATTGAAGACCTCGATGAACATACATCTTCTTCAAATAAGCTTCCAGCTTTTTTTCCATGCAATCCTTAAATGAGCAATTATCCTCTATAGGGATCGTAGTTCTCTTAGCCAGAGTAGAAATAGCCCCTTCTACTTTAGGCACCGTGCGCAAGAATCTTTAATGGAGTCAGCAACAGGAAACATCTTTTTAAATATGAGAGACGGGGAGAAAGGAATCCCTGGCTTCTCCCATTCTTGTGAAATAATCTCCGTCACACTGTCTGGGACAGAAAAAACTTCTACAGAGGAACGAACATCATAGTATTTATTAAGTTTACTAGACTTCTTAGGGTTGACGACAGAAGTATCAGAGTCGTCCAAAGTAGCCAAAACCTCCTTTAACAGTACACAAAGGTGTGCAAGCTTAAATCTGAAGTTTACTTCTTCAGTATCAGATGAAGGTATAATACTGTCCGAATCTGAGATTTCACCCTCAGAAGCTACCCGCGTATCCTCCTCATCAGACTTATGAGGGAGGGCAACCTGTGTAGCAGTAGGTGGAGCAGAAACCTTTCTATCTGTATGTCTAATTTTCCTCTTGCCTTTTCCCAGCATTGGAAAAGCAGATAATGCCGCAGATACAGCAGAAGATACATGTGCAGCAAAATCTGCAGGCAAATAAACTCCTCCAGGAGGCTGAGAGGAACTGCAGGGCACTGTATGTGACGGCAAAGAGCCTTGGGACGTTTGAGGAGAAAGCTTGGGCATTGCCTGAACAGCATCATCCTGAGAAACATTGGGCTCAGATGGCAACAATTTATCTTTAAATTGAAGTGTTCTTGCTAAGCATGCAGCACAGAATTTCATAGGCAAAACAATTTGTGCCTCTAGGCATAACAAGCATTTATCAAAAAACAGTGTCTTTGTCCATGTTACTAAATACAAAATTACCCAAATTGTAGAATTTTTTTTAAATACACGGTCACTAAAAAAATTTAATACCACAATTTGGCTGCCAGAAGTCTCTAAAACGATCATATAGTAGATAGACACTGAAGAGACTGAAATTCAATGACGCCGCTCCGCGAATATCCGACGACGGAGAGAAGTCACATGACCGACAGAGAGAGGAAACTACGCAGCAAGTAAAAGGCATGCTTTCCCTCTGCCTACAACATACAATGCAAGCAGCTGCAGCTGGTTTCAAACTCAAGCAGTTTGTTAGCCTGTTCTAGCTAAGCAAGCAAGCAAGCAACTGCCAAATTTTAAGTTTATACATAAATCCCTGTATAAAACATAAGCCACACACATACTAATAAAGTATTTCAACAAAATTAGCCCAAAGAGGAAAAACGTCCCAATAAAGGGAAGATTAACACCTAGTCTCAACATACATAATGTGCCTGCCCACTCCCAAAGAAAATCTTGTATAAAGGACAAAATTTCCCATGTACTGCATATCACATTCTTCTGAAGTGCAAGTCTCCAAGACCTAGAAGACAAAAGCACTTACCTGCAGTCTAGCTGTCCGTCAGGAAGACAGCTCACAAGCCGTGAAAGGCCACATACTCCTTACAGAGATCTGTAGAAAAAGAAAGAACAGAGTAATCAACTCTGGATTTCTGTACCATGGGCAGTAATGTGTTAGGAAACAAAGCAAGGACTACCTCACAACTTCCTAACTGCTTAAAAGCCACCACTACTCTACTGAAGAGATTGACGTGGACTCAGCTAAACCCAAATCCTTGCTTGCAGGGAAGAGTACCCGAAAAAGGAAGTAATTTCTTCAGACACCAAACATCACCTCCTCCACTGACAGAGGCAAAGAGAATGACTGGGGATTATGGGTAAGGGAGTGACACTTAACAGCTTTGTTGTGGTGCTCTTTGCCTCCTCCTGCTGGCCAGGATATTCCCACTAGTAATTGAATGACGTTGTGGACTCTCCATATCTTAGGAAAGAAACTAATATTTTAGCTTTTTATATAGGGGGTGCATACATTAATGACATAGCAATCGATACACAAAGAGTTTAGAACTGGTTTGTGAGAGCTCCCAATCTAGAAAGGCTTGTGCAGACCAAGAGAAGAAGATACCTGGCTTTGAATGGGATATTTTGGCATTTTCTTCATAGAGAAAAAATAACGGCTACTGGCGAACCTTTTCTGCACATTTAAAAGTGACAGAACCCAAACGATGTTACTAAGTGATAGAGCACAGACAAATATTACTATCAGGTTATGTTCACCTACTTGGAAAGGCAGAAACTTAGCAAAAGTAAAATGTCTTAAGATTCTTTTTGGTTGCTCACAAATAAAGGTCCAGAAATCCTGGTCTATTTGCTATACTTGAGGGCTAGTGTTGCCTCCATATGAAGACCTATATATACACTTTGTTAACAGATACCGGACTATGCATGTAGGTCAGATGAAGATCTGGTTCACTTTACACTACCCATCTCTATGTATCACATTAATGTCTTTTGTCCATCAGAAGAGCTGGGAAACATGGTTAGCTTCATATGTAAAGTCTTCAAAACAGCATTTTTTTAAGAGAAAAGAACAATGCTGACATTTTAACAAATAAGCTCTTTTGATACTTTTGCCACCTACTGAGTATTGTTGCTTTGGAGCTGTTTTATTCATTGGCGATTTGAGTAGACTGCATAGTGGGAAGAAGCTTTTATCCAGAACAGAGGATGCGTTGCATCCTGCAATTAACATAAAATCCCACAATCAATGTAAGGAGGAGAAACGCAATTAAATCCAGGTAACTGTTAAAAGCACATTTGGAATGTTTCAGCAGAGCATAAATGCAGCCACCGTAGAAGACCTACACCTACTGCAGCAAGATTGGAGATAAGCACTGATTGGAGCTCAAAATGCAGCAGTGTAGTGTAAGGTAGAGCGCTCAGACGGCGGCAGTACAGGCAGTGTCCCCACATATAATGTGCAAATGATCTTAGCAGGCAGCAGTGTAGTGTAAGGTAGAGCGCTCAGATGGCGGCAGTACAGGCAGTGTCCCCACATATAACGTGCAACTGATCTTAGCAGGCAGCAGTGTAGTGTAAGGTAGAGCGCTCAGACGGCGGCAGTACAGGCAGTGTCCCCACATATAATGTGCAACTGATCTTAGCAGGCAGCAGTGTAGTGTAAGGTAGAGCGCTCAGACGGTGGCAGTACAGGCAGTGTCCCCACATATAATGTGCAAATGATCTTAGCAGGCAGCAGTGTAGTGTAAGGTAGAGTGCTCAGACGGCAGTACAGGCAATGTCCCCACAGATAGTGTGCAACAGCAAGTGATCTTAGCAGGCAGCAGTGCCACATACCTCCCATACCCCCACAGCAGCAGTGGCACCTATGCCTCAATGTATAGCACGGAGCTCAGAAAACAACAATGGTGTATGTACCCCTGAAATTAGAGCTCCACAGACACCTGTGCTCCTACTCAGGAACTAGAGAAATGCTGTAATCTAGCGAAGCTTTTTTGTACTAAACAGAAAGTATGCTCCTGGGGCCGACGTTCACCGTCGCCATTCAATAGTGCATACAATGGCCATAGTTGCTGCCCTTCACAGCATATTTACCTATTTGTTTTTATTCATGCCAGTGACCAAAATATCAGTGCAGTGCAAAGAGAGGACATATATAGTTAGCACGTCCCTAAAGTTTCTTCTGCTTTATCACTATGCACAAAACGTGACTGATGTACTGAGATCTTGGTCATTGTCACATAGTATGTCTGATAGGAATGTTAATGTCTGGATCACAAGGAGGAAAACTATAAGAGTGTATGGACAATAACTAAAAAGGACCAACATGTAGCACAGCATAAAGAAGAAATATTTTTCCTTGTGTGTAAGGAATTAACAAATGTCTGAATATAAGGCAACTAGAAAAAACACAAAAAAGCATAATAAAGAGTCAGCAATATAGTGGAGAACTCTAGGGTGGATCACGTTAGCTGTGAAGGATTCAGTTCAGTATGTTTGGGTAGCTTAGTGTCAGATATTTCCTATAATCTGACATTTTAAATCTAATCAGTCACCTGCATTTCATACATATGGAAAATTGGGGTCAGAGCTAGGTTGGGATCGAGGCTGATAGACTAAAAAGTACAACATTAATATGAGCGTTCCAAGTAACAAAAGGACCATGACACTATGCCTCACTTAGATCAAGGATAAAACCAAAGACACTATACGCATGACCTCAGAACATAATTCTAAGTCAGTGTGGAAATCCTTCACAAAGCCTGAGAAGCAAATCTATATCATTAAATTATACACATCATCTTGTTAAACACTTTTTTATGAAGATCAGTGTAGCAGAACGTCATTGACAAGAGGTGACACCCTCACCTTATAATCATTAATATGCAAGAACTCGTCTATGACCGCCTTTGACTTCCTTTCCATCTCCTCTTCTGACAGCGATGACTTCTCTAGCTCAGGAGTCTCAGACTTGGCTGTTTAGAGGACAGGTGCCAGCAAAGGTTACAGAAAGAAAAGAGAATGAGAGCAATTTGGGGAACAATAAAGATCTCATGCTTTTATATTTGTACACAAACTAGTCTACACATATATTTGTCTGTTTTATAGCAAGTGACCTGTTGTACCTCAAGTAATTTTATTTATTTGTTCATATAAACAAAAACAAGACAAGCTTTTAAATTACTAAAGGGTGTTTAATGCACCTTTCAGAAGGAGGACATTTTAACTTCACCATATAGTGTGCCTAGGAGCATGATGGGAGATGATGCTGGGAAACTGCAGGGGTTACAAACATTGGATATCCTCAAATAGAAATTAAACTCAGAACTTGTGAGTACGGAATTACTGTCTGTCACAACAGAATACAAGAGAAAAGGAGATCATAATAAAAAAAACAAAAAAAGTACTTATGGTGGAAAAGGGGTCACAATTACAATGGTAATGCCAAGCCTGCCTCAATCATAACAGCACTTAAGAGTTAGGGTTACAATTGCAATGGGTCTCATCCCATTCTGGCATTTAAAAGGGACATGGAACCCAAAAATGTGTTTTTCATGATTCAGTTGGACCATACAATTTTAAACACCTTTTCAATTTACTTCAATTATCTAATTTGCGTAGTTCTCTTAACAACCTTTGTTGAAAGCCATGCCTAGGTAGGCTCAGGAACTAGATGCTGATTCATATAAATGGTTACTGATGTGTTCAGCTACCTCCCTTAGTGCACTGCTGCTCTTTCAACAAAGAATACCAAGAGAATGCCAACAGAATGAAGCAAAATTGATAATAAAAAAATTGGAAAGTGGTTTAAAAATATATGCCATCTCTGAATCATGAAAGACAAATGTTGGGTTTCACATGCCTTTAAAGAAATTAAAAGGCCATTATAGTGGACCCTCGTGTGACTACTGCTACCGATTGTGTCACTGGTTAGTCAGTACTTCAACTACGAGTTTAACCCCTTTGTGGAGAATTTTTTTCTACTATAATGGGCTAAACCTACCATAACCCTATGTGCAACTTTCACCGTTGATATTTGAAAAGTATACAGAAAGGTACAGTGTAGGTTTATTAACAATTATTGCATAAATATAACCTGAGGGTACCGACAACTTTGTTCCCAACAATTTGATTCAGTTGTAAGTACTATAAGGACTTTATTTTTACACAGAGTACCACTCTCTGCCTACCTCCATAATATGAGGCAAAGAACTACTGAGAGGGTAGGGGTAGTGGGAGGGACATTTTAATGTTCTGTTTGGGCTGTCTTTGCCTCCTCCTGGTGGCCAGGTGAAGTATTTCCCATAGGTTATTAATGTTTTCGTGGACCCTCACTGCCATTAGAAAAGCATCAATTCTTCAATGGGAGTTTTGATGACTAATTAGGAACCAACACAAAGTGAACAGGAGATCTTAAAAGATTAAACTTTAAAGGACTTTTTTTGCCCTCAAGTACTGTTATATATATAATTATCTGTTCACAGATTTCTAAAGTTTTAATTGCATTGTTATATTTCATTACTGCTGATGTCTCACCAGGTTCTTTGACTTTGCGCTCAAGCCCAGTGTTCTTTTCCATTTCTGTGTTTGCCATCAGATGTTTCACGGTCTGCAGCGTCTCCCTGCGCAGTTCTTCCTGATTGTCAATTAGCTCTTTGCCACTGCTGCCTCTCAGGAACGAGCCGGGTCGCACAGCAGGAGGACCCGTAGAAGGTGCTGTAGGTTTATCATTCTTCTCACGCCCTGTGCTTCCATGACTAGTGGTTAGCAAACAAAATGATCCCTTACTAATAGGTCACAATAGCAAACACATCAAATGGAGATTTGGGAAAACAGGTCCCTGGTTATAAATATGATGTCAAGGATTCATTTAAAGGACCATGAAAGGCAGTATAAATGTCCACAAAACAATGTGTATCCCATATAGTTAGTGTGTGAAGGATTTTAATTAACCTACCTTATTATGCAAGCAAAGTTCCATATTGAGTACATTTTTAATCTGTTTATGCTGTCTTTTGTTCAAAGACAGCCCTCCTTTTGTGCGTGCCTCCTTATTTTGAATGCATCCAATCACGGAGCAATTACTAATAAGCAATTTAAATATTAATATCAGTATTGCGCGCTCCCATACGCATGCGCATTAAACCCAGCAGTTGTACGCAAGCTCATTTGATGTAAATAGGTGCCGATTAGCAAAAATCTAGGTTGTACACGCACCGAGCAATATGAGAAAGTAACGCTGACACCGGCAACTGTGACGTCTGAAAATCAACATTGCACATGCGCACTGCCGATATTGCCTATCCCGATAGATGGTGGTCATAGGAGTGCATAATTAGCAAAAACTAAATTTATGCTTACCTGATAAATTTCTTTCCGTACATGGAGAGTCCACAACGTCATTCCAATTACTAGTGGGATATTCACTCCTGGCCAGCAGGAGGAGGCATAGAACACCCCAGCAGAGCTGTTAAGTGTCACTTCCCCATAACCCCCAGTCATACGGCCGAAAGGAAATGGAAAAGATGATAACACAAAGTTGTAGAGGTGCCTAAGTGTAACAAAAAAATACTGTCTTAATTAAGGGTGAGGTCGTGGACTCTCCATAAACGGAAATAAATTTATCAAGTAAACATAAATTTTGTTTTCTTTCCTATGACACAACGTCATTTCAATTACTAGTGGGATACAATACCCAAGCTAGAGGACACGGAATGAACAGGGAGGGAGAACAAGACAGGCAGACCTAAACACAAGGCACCACCGCTTGAAGAACCTTTCTCCCAAAAGAAGCCTCATCCGAGGAAAAAGTATCAAATTTGTAGAATTTGGAAAAACTATGCAGAGAGAACCTTTTTGCCGCCTTGCAAATCTGTTCCACAGAAGCTTCATTTTGAAAACCCGAAAAGAAGAGTTGAATGAGCTGTAATTCTCTCAGGAGGCTGCTGACCAGCAGTCTCATAAGCAAAACTAATCATACTTTTTAACCAGAGGGAAAGAGAAGTAGAAGTGGCCTTCTGACCCTTACGCTTTCCTGAGAAACAAACAAACAGGGCAGAAGACTGAGGAAAATCTTTAGTAGCCTGTAGGTAAAATTTTAGAGCATGCACAACATCCAAGTTATGCAAAAGACGTTCCTTATAAGGAGGAGGATTAGGACAAAAAGAAGGAACAACAAATTCCTGATTAATGTTTTGAACCGAAACCACCTTAGGGACAAACCCCAATTTAGTCGGAAGGACCACCTTATACGAATGAGAAATAAGGTAAGGGGAATCACACTGCAGAGCCGAGAGTTCAGAAACTCTGCGGGCAGAGGAAATAGCAATAAGGAACAAAACTTTTCAAGATAACTTAATATCTACAGGGAGTGCAGAATTATTAGGCAAGTTGTATTTTTGAGGATTAATTTTATTATTGAACAACAACCATGTTCTCAATGAACCCAAAAAACTCATTAATATCAAAGCTGAATAGTTTTGGAAGTAGTTTTTAGTTATAGCTATTTTAGGGGGATATCTGTGTGTGCAGGTGACTATTACTGTGCATAATTATTAGGCAACTTAACAAAAAACAAATATATCCCCATTTCAATTATTTATTTTTACCAGTGAAACCAATATAACATCTCAACATTCACAAATATACATTTCTGACATTCAAAAACAAAACAAAAACAAATCAGTGACCAATATAGCCACCTTTCTTTGCAAGGACACTCAAAAGCCTGCCATCCATGGATTCTGTCAGTGTTTTGATCTGTTCACCATCAACATTGCGTGCAGCAGCAACCACAGCCTCCCAGACACTGTTCAGAGAGGTGTACTGTTTTCCCTCCTTGTAAATCTCACATTTGATGATGGACCACAGGTTCTCAATGGGGTTCAGATCAGGTGAACAAGGAGGCCATGTCATTAGATTTTCTTCTTTTATACCCTTTCTTGCCAGCCACGCTGTGGAGTACTTGGACGCGTGTGATGGAGCATTGTCCTGCATGAAAATCATGTTTTTCTTGAAGGATGTAGACTTCTTCCTGTACCACTGCTTGAAGAAGGTGTCTTCCAGAAACTGGCAGTAGGACTGGGAGTTGAGCTTGACTCCATCCTCAACCCGAAAAGGCCCCACAAGCTCATCTTTGATGATACCAGCCCAAACCAGTACTCCACCTCCACCTTGCTGGCGTCTGAGTCGGACTGGAGCTCTCTGCCCTTTACCAATCCAGCCACGGGTCCATCCATATGGCCCATCAAGACTCACTCTCATTTCATCAGTCCATAAAACCTTAGAAAAATCAGTCTTGAGATATTTCTTGGCCCAGTCTTGACGTTTCAGCTTGTGTGTCTTGTTCAGTGGTGGTCGTCTTTCAGCCTTTCTTACCTTGGCCATGTCTCTGAGTATTGCACACCTTGTGCTTTTGGGCACTCCAGTGATGTTGCAGCTCTGAAATATGGCCAAACTGGTGGCAAGTGGCATCTTGGCAGCTGCACGCTTGACTTTTCTCAGTTCATGGGCAGTTATTTTGCGCCTTGGTTTTTCCACACGCTTCTTGCTACCCTGTTGACTATTTTGAATGAAACGCTTGATTGTTCGATGATCACGCTTCAGAAGCTTTGCAATTTTAAGAGTGCTGCATCCCTCTGCAAGATATCTCACTATTTTTGACTTTTCTGAGCCTGTCAAGTCCTTCTTTTGACCCATTTTGCCAAAGGAAAGGAAGTTGCCTAATAATTATGCACACCTGATATAGGGTGTTGATGTCATTAGACCACACCCCTTCTCATTACAGAGATGCACATCACCTAATATGCTTAATTGGTAGTAGGCTTTCGAGCCTATACAGCTTGGAGTAAGACAACATGCATAAAGAGGATGATGTGGTCAAAATACTCATTTGCCTAATAATTCTGCACTCCCTGTATAGAATGCATTGGCTCAAACAGAGCCTGCTGCAAAACTTTAAGAACAAGGTACAAGCTCCAAGGAGGAGCAACAGGTTTAAACACAGCCTTGATTCTGACCAGGGCCTGACACAAAGATTGAACATCTGGCACATTCACCAGACGTTTATGTAAAAGAATAGACAGTGCAGAAATCTGACCCGTCAGAGAACTGACTGACAAATCCTTCTCCAGACCTTCCTGGAGAAAAGACAAAATACTAGGAATCCTGACCCTATTCCAAGAGAAGCCCTTCGATTCACACCAATATAGGTATTTACGCCATACCTTATGGTAAATTTTACGAGTAACCAGTTTGCGAGCCTGAAGCATAGTATCAATGACTGACTCGGAAAATCCACGCTTAGTCAAAACTAAGCGTTCAATCTCCAAGCAGTCAGCTTCAGAGAAACTAGATTTGGATAGAGGAAAGGACCCTGAGTTAGAAGGTCCTTCCTCAGAGGTAACCTCCAAGGTATAAAAGATGACATCTACACCAGATCTGCAAACCAGATCCTGCGATGCCATGTAGAAGCTATTAGAATTACTGATGCTCTTTCCTGCTTGATTTGAGCAATGACTCGTGGAAGGAGAGCAACAGGAGAAAACAAGTTTGCTAGACAGAAATCCCAAGGAACCGCCAGAGCGTCTATCAGGGCGGCCTAAGGATCTCTTGACCTTGAACCGTACCTTGGAAGCTCGGCATTCAGACGAGGCGCCATCAGATCTAACTCCGGCACCCCCACTTGAGGGTTAACCTGGTGAACAGCTCCGGATGGAGAGCCCACTTCCCGGGATGAAAGGTTTGTCAGCTCAGAAAATCCGTCTCCCAGTTGTCTACTCCTGGAATGTAGATGGCAGATAGGAGACAATTGTGAGCTTCCGCCCACTGAATAATGCAAGTCACCTCCTTCATGGCCAAGGAATTGCGAGTTCCTCCCTAGTGGTTGATGTAAGCCACTGAGGTGGTGATGTCCAACTGAAATCTGATAAACAGGGCTAAAAAGACAACTGAGGCCAGGCTATCAAGGCATTGAAGATCACTCTCAACTCTAAGATGTTTATGGGGAGAGAGGACTCCTCTTAAGTCCACAGGCCCTGAGCTTTTAACGAGCCCCAGACTGCTCCCCAGCCTAACAGGCTGGCATCTGTGGTCACAATCACCCAGTAGGATCTCCGGAAGCATGCGCCCTGAGACAGATGATCCTGAGAAATCCACCACGAGTCTCTTGTTAGAGGATCCAGATCTATCCTCTGAGATAGATATGAATGATCCCCGTTCCACTGACTGAGCATGCATGGATGAACAGTAGACTGGAGAGAGAGACATGAAGTGAGAAGTTTGGATTTTCTGACATCCGTCAGAAAAATCAAAATGGATAGGGAATCTATGATGGTCCCTAAGAAACACTAAAAATTCTGGGAGCTGTGGCAAAGCCAAACGGAAGAGCAACAAATTGAAAGTGCTTCTCTGGAAAAGTGAATCTCAGGAACTGGTGATGATCCATGTGAATGGGAACATGAATATATGCGTCCTTCAGGCCTATGGTTGCCATGAACTGGCAGTCTTGTACCAAAGGAAGAATGGAACAAATGGTTTCCATCTTGAAGGACGGTACCCTGAGAAATTTTTGAGACCTTTTAGGTCTCAAATGGGACGAAAAGTTCCCTCTTTTTTGGGAACCACAACAGATATGAATAGAATCCTTGACCCTGTTCCCTTACGGAACTGGAACAATCACTAACAGGGAGGAAAGGTCCTGAACGCAGCTTAAGAAGGTCTCTCTTTTTACTTGGTCTGTGGATAATCTTGAGAGGATGAATCTGCCCTTGGGAGGACAAGTCTTGAATCCTATTTTGTAACCCTGAGATACTATGACCACAGCCCAAGGATCTGGGACATTGCATATCCAAGCTTGACGAAAAAAGGAAAGTCTGCCCCCCACTTGATCCAATACCAGACCGGGTCGGACTCTTCATGCTGATTAAGGGTCAGATGAAGGCTTCTTTGACTGCTTCTCCTTATTCCAAGGCTGACTGGATCTCCAAGAGGACTTGGACTGCTCCGGCTTGGAGGAGGAAGAGGTAGACTTTTGTCCTTTGAAGTTACAAAAGGAACGAAAATTAGAATTTTGGCGCCCCTTAGGTATATTTTTCTTGTCCTTTGGTAGAAAAGACCCCTTTCCACCGGTAATTTCAGAAATTATCTCCGCCAGACCAGGACCAAAAAAGGTCTTACCCTTGTAAGGTAATGACAGGAGCTTGGACTTGGATGTAACATCAGCTGACCAAGATTTTAGCCACAGACCCCTTCGAGCTAAAACAGCTAAGCCAGACATCTTGGCTCCCCAGTCCAATGACTTGCATGTGGACATCAGAGATAAAGAGAATTGGCTAGCTTGAGAGCCTTGATCCTATCTTGGATCTCCTCTAATGAAGTCTCCTCTAAAATCAGCTCAGACAAAGCAACACACCAATAAGATGCTGCGCTTGCTACCGTAGCAATACAAACAGCAGGTTGCCATTGTAATCCCTGATGAATATACATTTTCTTTAAATAAGCCTCCAGCTTTTTATCCATGGGATCCTTAAAAGAACAGCTATCCTCTATAGGAATCGTGGTTCTCTTGGCCAGAATAGAAATAGCTCCTTTTACCTTAGGCACAGTGCGCCATGAGTCCCGAATGGAGTCAGCAACAGGAAACATTTTTAAAGAAACATTTTTAAAAATAGGAGAAGGGGAAAATGGTATCAGTGGTTTATCCCATTCCTGTGAAATGATCTCCGACACATGGTCTGGAACAGGAAATATTTCCACGGAAGATGGATCATAGTATTTATTAAGCTTAGACTTTTTAGGGTTGACAGCTACAGAAAAGTCAGTCTCGTCCAAAGTAGCCAGTACCTCCTTTAGAAGTAAACGAAGTTGTTCAAGCTTAAATCTGAAATTTACTTCTTCAGAATCAGAGGATTTACACTGTCAGAATCTGAGATCTCACCCTCAGAAGCTACCAAGGTATCCTCCTCATCCGACTTATGAGGGAAGTCAACCATGGCAGAAGATGATGGACCAGATACCTTACTAGCAGAAATATGCTTAGATTTCCTCTTGCGCTTACCCACAATGGGAAAAGCAGATAAGGCCGCAGACACCACAGAAGATATATGTGCAGCAAAATCTACAGGCAAATACAATCCTCCAGGAGGCTGAGAGGAACCGCAGGGCACTGTATGTAAAAACCATTGAGGCTTGGGACGCTTGAGGAGAAAGCTGTGGTATATCCTGAACAGCATTATCCTGATAGACAGTAGGCTCAGAAGGGAGTGATTTATCTTTAAGTTTTAGAGTTCTAGCTAAACATGAGGAACAAAATTGCATAGGTAAAACAATTTGGGCCTCTAAACATAATAAACATTTATCAAATGAAATAGACTCCTGTTCCGTGTCCATGGCTAAAATATTGCCCTAAAAATAAAAGAAATTGAAATGAACTGTCACTTTAAGAAGGAACTGTAATCCTTCAAAGTGCAAAAGCGCTAAATGTGTAGAAATAAAGAAAACAAAACAATACACCTCTACACTTCAGCAGAGACAAACGGTTACGATCTGGCAATACAAGCAGCCCATAATAAATAAAACATGTTTAAAAACACTTTCAATAAAGAATAAGGAAACCCTTCAGCCAAAGGAAACATCCCATAACAAATAGGGAAATAATTAACCCCTTAGTTTCCCTCACATACGTATAGTGCCTGCACACTGCCCCATGACAAAGGATTAAATACGTCCCAAACTTTTAATAATGCAGAGATAAACTACTGAAAGTGCAAGTCTCCAATACCTAGAAGACAAAAGCACTTACCTGCATATACAGCTGTTGGGCAGGAAGACAGCTTACAAGGTATGAAAGGACATCTCCTATCAGAGACCAGTAGAAAAAGAAAGGAGTAACCAACTCTGGCTTTCTATAACATGTGTAGAAACAAAGTTAGAAGCAAGGCAAAGACAACCTCACCACCTTCTAACTGCTAAAAGTCACCACTACCCTTACTCAAGAGATTGACGTGGACACAGCTAAACCCCAAACCTTGCTTGCAGGGAAAAATACCCATAAAAGGAATAAATATCTTCAGACATCAACTTCACATTATTAATAGAGGCTAAAAGAATGACTGGGGGTTATTGGTAAGGGAAGTGACACTTAACAGCTCTGCTGGGGTCCTTTGCCTCCTCCTGCTGGCCAGGAGTGAATATCCCATTAGTAATTGGAATGACGTTGTGGATTCTCCATGTCATAGAAAAGAAAAAGAGGGCATGGAAATTTATATTAATAATACAAGAATATGGCAATTAATAGGAAAAATTAAGTGATTTGCTTACTTGTTTGTATAAAGGTAAACTTTACAACAATTAAAAAAAATGTTCCTTTCATGTTCCTTTAACTCCTGGTGACCACATTAGATAGGTGTAATGATAAATACACATGATAAAAGGGACAGACTGCTGATTAGAACTACAGTAGAAAAGTTACTACTCACCATGTCTTGCTCTTCCCTCTTTTACCTGCAACTCTTTAAACCGTTCACTTATTTTAACCCATTACAGAAGCTTATACTAGGAGCCGCCATCTTGGTACACACATATTGTTGCTTCATGTGACAGAAGCAGTACTTGTTCTTTGGATTAGCTCACACAATAGAGATGAGCATTCGTTTTTGAACGAATGCACAATCGTGATGAAAATCCGAATGAATGCACAAAGAAAATAAAGAAAACAAAACACTGACAAAAATAGTGAGTATTCATTTGTTTACTTTTTTTTTTATTTTTTTTTAAGTAGTTTATACTTTAGCACGCTCTCCATGGAGATCCTTTAAGATACGTTTTGTACTTTTCACCTGTAGCTTTGAAACATTTACATTTATTTTAACAAAAACGATTGTAAATGTTTAACTAAAATTTAGAATTTGGTTGTTTTAAACTAAACAAATACCGAATAGTGCAGCCACCAATTATTCGGGGAAAGAATTTTCATGAATATTCGGAACTAACATTTTGTCCGAAACGTAAATTTCTTGGCAGCACATATCAATTGAACAATAGAAAGCAAAAGTGTTACATTTTTGCAGATTTTTTAAACAGTTTTTAAAAAATTATATTAATATAAAAATATAGAGAAATGCGGACTCCTCAAAGATGTAGACCTCCCGGCTCTTTATTGTGTACACTAAACTGAAGTGCGCGGTACGGCATGCTAAGACAACATCAATATCATTGATCTGTGAATGTGCACTGCATCTTTCACAGGGTACAAGAATACTTAACCTTCAAGATGGCGGAGCCCAGTGTAAAGAAGCAGAGCTTCACTTACCAGCACTTGTTAAAATAAGAGAAAAGCTTTGAAGAGAGCTGTAGGCACAGGAGGTAAAACACAGTGACTAGTAATCATGCTACTGTAGCTGTGCACATCAGTTTGATGTCCCTTTAAAGGGACATCATACCCAAATGTTGAAGCACTTGAAAGTGATACAGCATAGCTGTAAAAAAAAACAGTAGAAAATAGCACCTGAACATCTCTATGTAAAAAAGGAAGATATTTTATCTAAAGATTTCCTCAGTAGCCACAAGCATTGTAAAGGGATTTTAAGCAGCCAATCAGGATGCTAGTCCCAGGACTTGCAAGGGAGTGTGGAGGGAAAGTCATATTTCACCCTCAGTTTAAGGAAGTTTCTTATCAAATCTTGTGAGATTTCAGTGGAATCTCATGAGATAACAGTAAAGCAAAGTATGACTGATGAAGCTGATTGGCTGTTTTTTTTCCTTTTCATTTTTCAACATGCAGCTGACAGTAGCTGAAGGATAACTATTCACAGGGCACTTATTCTTGTGAGCTGAAGGTAGTTTGAGGTAAAATATCTTCCTTTTTTACATAGAGATGTTCAGGTGATATTTTGTTGTCAGGTTTTTACAGTTATGCTGCATCACTTTCAAGTGATTTATCATATGGGTATTATGTTCCTTTAAGGATACTTATCTATCTGAACAACAGGGGAGTTCCTGTATAATAAGACAAAGCCAAGTGACAGTTTAGGACACCTTGTCAACGTCCTGCGGGGGTCCAGCTCAGAGACTGCAGTGGATGAAGGCACCGGAGCTGCTGACTGCTGCAGTGGAGAGAACCTGTTCAGACTGGAGGCCCCTGGTCGCAAAGATTCTGTTACAGGAAGAAAAAAAACATTTTATTAATAAGAGCAAGTGCCCTGGTAATTTATTGTTATAGTTCAAAAATGTATACACGGAAGCTACTAAATATATTATAAATAATAATAATCTGGCTACAGCAAATACAGGTGTTTCCTAAGCCTTAAGATTAAGGGCCTAATGATAAAATATTCTCCTGAAATTGTAGTGCAGACTTCACAGGGGCTGATCTCACTGAATACTAAAAGAAAACGGGTAGAACCCTTCAGCACTGCAAGATCTCTTACAAGATTCTAGATAGGCAATGTTGTTATACTTCTCAAAAGGGATGTTCTCTGGATTTCTGTATGTGGAGACACAAGTCCAGTGCATGAAATGAGAGTTTTGTTACACTTACAACACTTGTTGTTTTGTATTTTATATTAATTTACACTTACAGATTGGGTCCCGACAGAAAATTAATAGATACTAAACTAGAGGCAAAAGCAAGTTAAATGCAGTGAAAACATTTCAGTTTAACATGTGTCTGCTGCAAAACGAGACTCTGTCAGTCCCAAGTGTTCTCCTGTTAACGTCTCTCTCCCATGTGAAATTATGGATCCCAGAGAGTCTCATTACTTTCTATGGAAGGCATCTCTCACCTCTCCGGCACGTTCAGGCTCTGCCCTTTTTCTTATAGAATTCAGTGATTTTGTGAAGGCTGCACTATAAATTTCTCTCCATACTAGAGAATCTTGGATTATCAGGCCCATAGAAAACATAATTTATGCTTACCTGATAAATTCCTTTCTCCTGTAGTGTAGTCAGTCCACGGGTCATCCATTACTTATGGGATATTAACTCCTCCCTAACAGGAAGTGCAAGAGGATCACCCAAGCAGAGCTGCTATATAGCTCCTCCCCTCTACGTCACACCCAGTCATTCGACCGAAAACCAAACGAGAAAGGAGAAACTATAGGGCGCAGTGGTGACTGGAGTATAAATTAAAATTTAGACCTGCCATAAAAAACAGGGCGGGCCGTGGACTGACTACACTACAGGAGAAAGGAATTTTTACACGGAAGGAACCACTGCCTGAAGAACCTTTCTCCCAAAAACAGCCTCAGAAGAAGCAAAAGTGTCAAATTTGTAAAATTTGGAAAAAGTATGAAGAGAAGACCAAGTTGCAGCCTTGCAAATCTGTTCAACAGAGGCCTCATTCTTAAAGGCCCACGTGGAAGCCACAGCTCTCGTAGAATGAGCTGTAATTCTTTCAGGAGGCTGCTGTCCAGCAGTCTCATAGGCTAAACGTATTATGCTACGAAGCCAAAAAGAGAGAGAGGTAGCAGATGCTTTTTGACCTCTCCTCTGTCCAGAATAAACGACAAACAGGGAAGAAGTTTGGCGAAAATCTTTAGTTGCCTGTAAATAAAATTTCAGGGCACGGACTACGTCTAGATTGTGCAGAAGTCGTTCCTTCTTTGAAGAAGGGTTAGGGCACAATGATGGAACAACAATCTCTTGATTGATATTCTTGTTAGTGACTACCTTAGGTAAGAACCCAGGTTTAGTACGCAGAACTACCTTGTCTGAATGAAAAATCAGATAAGGAGAATCACAATGTAAGGCCGATAACTCAGAGACTCTACGAGCCGAGGAAATAGCCATTAAAAACAGAACTTTCCAAGATAACAGCTTGATATCAATGGAATGAAGGGATTCAAACGGAACACCCTGCAAAACGTTAAGAACTAAGTTTAAGCTCCACGGTGGAGCAACAGTCTTAAACACAGGCTTAATCCTGGCCAAAGCCTGACAAAAAGCCTGAACGTCTGGAACTTCTGACAGACGTTTGTGTAAAAGGATGGACAGAGCTGAGATCTGTCCCTTTAAAGAACTTGCAGATAAACCCTTTTCTAAACCTTCTTGTAGAAAAGACAATATCCTAGGAATCCTAACCTTACTCCATGAGTAACTCTTGGATTCGCACCAGTGTAAATATTTACGCCATATCTTATGGTAAATTTTCCTGGTAACAGGCTTCCTAGCCTGTATTAAGGTATCAATTAATGACTCTGAAAATCCACGCTTTGATAAAATCAAGCGTTCAATCTCCATGCAGTCAGCTTCAGAGAAATTAGATTTTGATGTTTGAAAGGACCCTGAATTAGAAGGTCCTGTCTCAGAGGCAGCGACCAAGGTGGACAGGATAACATGTCCACTAGATTTGCATATCAGGTCCTGCGTGGCCACGCAGACGCTATTAGAATCACCGATGCTTTCTCCTGTTTGATCCTGGCAATCAATCGAGGAAGCATCGGGAAGGGTGGAAACACATAAGCCATGTTGAAGACCCAAGGTGCTGTCAGAGCATCTATCAGCGCCGCTCCCGGGTCCCTGGACCTGGATCCGTAACAAGGAAGTTTGGCGTTCTGGCGAGACGCCATGAGATCCAGATCTGGTTTGCCCCAACGTTGAAGTATTTGGGCAAAGACCTCCGGATGAAGTTCCCACTCCCCCGGATGAAAAGTCTGGCGACTTAGGAAATCCGCCTCCCAGTTCTCTACGCCTGGGATGTGAATCGCTGACAGGTGGCAAGAGTGAGACTCTGCCCAGCGAATAATCTTTGAGACTTCCATCATCGCTAGGGAACTCCTTGTCCCTCCCTGATGATTGATGTAAGCCACAGTCGTGATGTTGTCCGACTGAAACCTGATGAACCTCAGAGTTGCTAACTGAGGCCAAGTCAGAAGGGCATTGAGAACTGCTCTCAATTCCAGAATGTTTATTGGAAGGAGACTCTCCTCCTGAGTCCATGGTCCCTGAGCCTTCAAGGAATTCCAGACAGCGCCCCAACCTAAAAGGCTGGCGTCTGTTGTTACAATTGTCCAGTCTGGCCTGCTGAAGGGCATCCCCCTGGACAGATGTGGCCGAGAAAGCCACCATAGAAGAGAATCTCTGGTCTCTTGATCCAGATTCAGCATAGGGGACAAATCTGAGTAATCCCCATTCCACTGACTTAGCATGCACAATTGCAGTGGTCTGAGATGTAGGCGTGCAAAAGGTACTATGTCCATTGCCGCTACCATTAAGCCGATTACCTCCATGCATTGAGCCACTGACGGGTGTTGAGTGGAATGAAGGACACGGCAAGCATTTAGAAGTTTTGTTAACCTGTCCTCTGTCAGGTAAATTTTAATTTCTACAGAATCTATAAGAGTCCCCAAGAAGGGAACTCTTGTGAGTGGTAATAGAGAACTCTTTTCTTCGTTCACTTTCCACCCATGCGACCTTAGAAATGCCAGTACTAACTCTGTATGAGACTTGGCAGTTTGGAAGCTTGACGCTTGAATCAGAATGTCGTCTAGGTACGGAGCTACCGATATTCCTCGCGGTCTTAGTACCGCCAGAAGAGAGCCCAGAACCTTTGTAAAGATTCTTGGAGCCGTAGCTAAACCGAAGGGAAGAGCTACAAACTGGTAATGCCTGTATAGGAAGGCAAACCTTAGATACCGGTAATGATCCTTGTGAATCGGTATGTGAAGGTAGGCATCTTTTAAATCCACTGTGGTCATGAACTGACCCCTTTGGATCATGGGTAAGATTGTCCGAATAGTTTCCATTTTGAACGATGGAACTCTTAGGAATTTGTTTAGGATCTTTAAATCCAATATTGGTCTGAAGGTTCCTTCTTTCTTGGGAACCACAAACAGATTTGAGTAAAACCCTTGTCCGTGTTCCGACCGCGGAACTGGATGGATCACTCCCATGAGTAAAAGATCTTGTACACAGCGTAGAAACGCCTCTTTCTTTATCTGGTTTGTTGACAACCTTGAAAGATGAAATCTCCCTTGTGGAGGAGAAGCTTTGAAGTCCAGAAGATATCCCTGAGAAATGATCTCCAACGCCCAGGGATCCTGGACATCTCTTGCCCAAGCCTGGGCGAAGAGAGAGAGTCTGCCCCCCACCAGATCCGTTTCCGGATCGGGGGCCCTCACTTCATGCTGTCTTAGGGGCAGCAGCAGGTTTTCTGGCCTGCTTGCCCTTGTTCCAAGTCTGGTTAGGTTTCCAGCCTTGTCTGTAGCGAGCAACAGCTCCTTCCTGTTTTGGAGCAGAGGAAGTTGATGCTGCTCCTGCCTTGAAGTTACGAAAGGCACGAAAATTAGACTGTCTAGCCTTTGGTTTGGCTCTGTCTTGAGGCAGGGCATGGCCTTTACCTCCCGTAATATCAGCGATAATTTCTTTCAAACCGGGCCCGAATAATGTCTGCCCCTTGAAAGGTATGTTAAGCAATTTAGATTTAGAAGTCACATCAGCTGACCAGGATTTTAGCCACAGCGCTCTGCGCGCCTGAATGGCGAATCCGGAATTCTTAGCCGTAAGTTTAGTTAAGTGTACTACGGCATCAGAAATAAATGAATTAGCTAGCTTAAGTGTTTTAAGCTTGTGTGCAATCTCATCTAATGTAGCTGAGTCAAGGGTCTCTTCCAGAGACTCAAACCAAAATGCCGCCGCAGCCGTGACAGGCGCAATGCATGCAAGGGGTTGCAATATAAAACCTTGTTGAACAAACATTTTCTTAAGGTAACCCTCTAACTTTTTATCCATTGGATCTGAAAAGGCACAGCTATCCTCCACCGGGATAGTGGTACGCTTAGCTAAAGTAGAAACTGCTCCCTCCACCTTAGGGACCGTTTGCCATAAGTCCCGTGTGGTGGCGTCTATTGGAAACATTTTTCTGAATATAGGAGGGGGTGAGAAAGGCACACCGGGTCTATCCCACTCCTTAGTAACAATTTCAGTAAGTCTCTTAGGTATAGGAAAAACGTCAGTACTCGTCGGTACCGCAAAATATTTATCCAACCTACACATTTTCTCTGGGATTGCAACTGTGTTACAATCATTTAGAGCCGCTAACACCTCCCCTAGTAATACACAGAGGTTTTCCAGCTTAAACTTAAAATTTGAAATGTCTGAATCCAGTTTATTTGGATCAGATCCGTCACCCACAGAATGAAGCTCTCCGTCTTCATGCTCTGCAAATTGTGACGCAGTATCAGACATGGCCCTAGCATTATCAGCGCACTCTGTTCTCACCCCAGAGTGGTCTTGTTTACCCCTAAGTTCTGGCAATTTAGACAAAACTTCAGTCATAACATTAGCCATGTCTTGTAAAGTGATTTGTAATGGCCGCCCTGATGTACTTGGCGTTACAATATCACGCACCTCCTGAGCGGGAGATGCAGGTACTGACACGTGAGGCAAGTTAGTCGGCATAACTTCCCCCTCGTTGTCCGGTGAATGTTTCTTAACATGTACAGATTGGCTTTTATTTAAAGTAGCATCAATGCAATTAGTACATAAATTTCTATTGGGCTCCACCTTGGCCTTTGAACATATTGCACAAAGAGATTCCTCTGTGTCAGACATGTTTAAACAAACTAGCAATTAGACTAGCAAGCTTGGAAAATACTTTTCAACTGAATTTACAAGCAATATAAAAAACGTTACTGTGCCTTTAAGAAGCACACAAAAAAACTGTCACTTTGATATAACAATGAACCGGTTTAGTTATAGCAATCAATTTTTCATATAAAATGCATTAATTTAGCAAAGGATAGCACCCATCAGCAAATGGATTATTAACCCCTTAATACCAAAAAAACGATTGACAGATAAATACGTTTTTTATCACAGTCAAAGCACAGTCTCACAGGTCTGCTGTGAGTGATTACCTCCCTCAAACTAGTTTTGGAGACCCCTGAGCTCTGTAGAGACGTCCTGGATCATGCAGGGAGAATAAGGAAGACTGTGACTGAATTTTTAATGCGTAGTAAAAGCGCCAAAAATAGGCCCCTCCCACTCTTAATACAGCAGTGGGGAAGCTCAGTAACTGATTTTATACAAAATAAACGACAGCCAAGTGGAAAATAATGCCCATAAATTTTCACCAAGTACCTCAGAGAAAAAACGATTAACCTGTCAGTAAACGTTTTTAAATGTATGAAATAAGAATAAAAGCCTGTTGCTAGTCGCTATCACTGCAGAGAGGCTAGAGTTATATGTATATAGTATTTTCTTAGTGAAGTGCCATTCCCCAGAAATACTTAGGTGCCAACATACATACATAACAGCCTGATACCAGTTACTACTACTGCATTTAAGGCTGTACTTACATTATATCGGTATTAGCAGTATTTTCTCAGTCAATTCCATTCCTTAGAAAATAATATACTGCAACATACCTCTTTGCAGGTGAACCCTGCCCGCTGTCCCCTGTTCTGAAGTTACCTCGCTCCTCAGAATGGCCGAGAACAGCAAATGGATCTTAGTTACGTCCGCTAAGATCATACACAAACTCAGGTAGATTCTTCTTCTAATGCTGCCTGAGAAAAAAACAACACACTCCGGTGCTGTTTTAAAATAACAAACTTTTGATTGAAGTAATAAAGAACTAAATTTAATAACCACTCTCCTCTCACACATCCTATCTATTAGTTAGGTGCAAGAGAATGACTGGGTGTGACGTAGAGGGGAGGAGCTATATAGCAGCTCTGCTTGGGTGATCCTCTTGCACTTCCTGTTAGGGAGGAGTTAATATCCCATAAGTAATGGATGACCCGTGGACTGACTACACTTAACAGGAGAAATTACGAAGCTCTCTGAGAAACTGAAGTTGTCAGTTTTTTAGTTATATTTTAAATAGAACAAATAAAAAGTATGACCCTATTTTCTTAAAGTTAAATAGAAACTGATAAAGCCTAATCAGAATTTGTAAAATCTTAAACCTAAATACACTGCTATATACAGAATCTATATGCATTAAAATACAAAATAGAAAGTGCAAAGTTAAAAAAAAAAAACCTTAAAGGACATAAGTGTTAAGTAATACAAAAATACATGGTACAAAGTGTAAATACAGCACAACTCATGTCATGCAGTGCTATATTGTACTGGGCAAAATCTGGAATCTCACTAGGCATCTCGCTGTATCTTCTTGCCTGAGCAGAGAGCTTTATATCATCAGGCCCTAAGTCCACTAAACATGTAGCCACTTCTTTACCTGTCTCACTGGCTTTTGCTCCTCCACTGCTCCCTTTTCCCCAACTACCAGGTTGAGCCTTAGGGACCAGCTGAATCTTTTCATCTATGGTGGGCTGTAAGGATGAGAGTTGCATTTAGAAAAAGCTCAGGTACACAAGACACAGAGAACATTGCAAAATACTTCAGATATACTGTAGGCCACTGGTAAAGAATATCCATTCTGGACAATCACAAAGTATAGTTCTAAGATCTCTTACTTTTGTGATTTTCAAAAACTTGGTAGGATCCAACACCCGATTATTCTTAGCCCCCTGAACCATATTCCATCCACCTTCTTCCACTCTCTGAACTCCTGCTGAAGTAAAGTGCAGGCTGTAAGCACAGCAACTGCCTCACATACTATTCTTTAGCTCAGTGGGTTAATGAGGGAAGCAGACTCCTGTAATCCTCACCTGGTCTTCGCTTGTCTTTGGTCATTAGCTGTTGAACTTTCCTCTGCTCCTCTTGCTCTTCAATTTTAGCCTCCTTGTGAATCTGTTCAATAGTTTTAGGGCCTTGATCTGCCCTTCTTGACACCCAGTTACACTGTGAAAAGATAATTGGAAGAGAAGATAGCCTATAAAAGATGCAAATAGTGTTTGAATTTGAGATCACAAAACAAAAAAGTTGAGAGACCAATTTACAGAAAACATCTGATTTGTGCAGGTGAGTTGGGGTCTATGCATTTACATGCACACACTTAAGGACAGGTTACATGTCATACCATCACCCTAAAGGAAATGGGCATCCATAACATACCAGTCTAAGGTCTATTATATCCTGAAGCATAAACCGTATACGAGATGATGTTTTTCTTTCTTTTACAATCTTTTCCATCTGGTTAAAATATTGATCCATTCGAGGCTGTTAAAAAAAAAATAAAAAAATGTTAGACTCAGTAAGAATATTTAGCCATGAAAAGTATAAGAAAAGGAACAGAAAAGATGTGGAAAACAATGTTTAACATTCAAGAACATTTCCAGGGTGACTGCGGCCAATCAAGTTATTGTGTAATACATACTTAAAAATAAATTACTCCAGATGCCTAAATTTGTTTAGTAGTTTGAGGCTATTAAGAATGGCTGAAGCCACCATCCCCCACTAGTTATATAGTAAATCAGATGAGTAATGGTAAACTCTCACCTTTATAAAAACAGACTTAGAATGTTAGTGATATTTCTTTCCTATGGCATGGAGAGTCCACAACATTATTCCAACTAGTGGGATTATCAACTCGTGGCCAGCAGGGGGAGGCAAAGAGCAACCCAGCAAACCTGTTAAGTGTAACTTCCCTTACCCATAATGCATAATCCCTAGTCATTCTCTTTGCCTTTGTCAATGGAGGATGTGCGAAATCGGTGTCTGAAGAATTTAATCCTTTGAATGGGTACTTTTCCCTGCAAGCAAGGATTGGGGTCTAGCTGTGTCCACGTCAATCTCTTTAGTAAGAGTAGTGGTGGCTTTTAGCAGTTAGAAGGCGGTGAGGTTGTCTTTGCTTTACTTCTAACATTTATGCTACATGTATATATATATATATATATATATATAAATAAAACCAGAGTTGGTTACTTTGCTTTTTATTTTCTCTCCATGTCCCTGCCAGCGGTCGATTGAGGCGGAAAGACTGGGAAGTGCTGTGTCTGCTCCACAGCAGAAGATCCTGGAGGGTGAGTCCGTTTATATCCTTATTTAAACCCTTTCCTTGGCAGGTATAACTGTTACTGTCATCAGGGAAAGGGAGGACTCCATTGCCCTCTTAGATGGGTCTGGAAACCTTAGTTATAGCCCAGGTTGGGGATATCAGTTATTTGAGCAGCTTGGATCTACTGGCATCTCCTTCAACAGGCTCCGGTTCATTCATTATTGGGCGTTTCCCTCTGACATAATACAACTAACCTCAAAGTTTTGTTTACAGTTAAAAATTATACAGGGGTTGAGGCTTTTATTTAATAGTGTGGACCTTTATAATGGAGCATCTACACTCTAGCTCCTTTAGCTGGTATGTTCCTCATTTACAGCAGCAGTACCTCCCGCTTTAGTAGAGGAGGCTACCGCTGACTGTTATGCTTATATTTTTAGAATATTGATGCGCGCCATTATCTGATGCTGTGACGGCTTCTCCAGCTAGATGAGAGGAGACTACCGCCGGCCTTTTTTAGAAAATATTCTCTGGCAGTGCTATTTTAGGCAATCGCAATAAGTGCCAATGCACTGACAAAGGTTTTCCCCATGAACCTGCAAGTACCATATTACGCTCCTGACGCAGCACTCCGTTATGGCGCTGGCTAATGCATGCTTCTTTATTAGTAAGATGCTAGATAGCGATGACCACATTTGAAGGGTTATCTAATAATTTAGAGGGGTCTCGCTGGTGCACTAAGCTTCAGGTGTTTAGCTTTTGTGTCAGCTCTATTTTATTATATGCGGCTATGTACCTTTATCCTTAGAAGACCGCCATTGTGGGCGGATACCATGACGCAGCTAATCAGCTATGCGGTGGAGGAGCCGTGAGCGTGCTGGATAGGAGACGTTTGGTCTGTTTTTGTTTTCAGTCATGAGCGTTGGGCTCTATAAAGAATAATAGTGTTTCTTTTGTTCCAACCTCATCTACATAGTAAGTGAGATCCGCTTCAGGGACATACATTTCTGTTAGCGCCATTTTGGAAATAGCTTTCTATTTCCCACTATGGGCAGTGAGGTTTGTGGTTTGAGTGCATTTTAGAGGTCTTCATCATGTAATTTTAAAGGGACACTGAACCCAAATTTTTTCTTTCATGATTCAGATAGAGCATGTAATTTTAAGCAACTTTCTAATTTACACCTAATATCAATTTTTCTTTGTTCTCTTGCTATCTTTATTTTAAAAACAGGAATGTAAATCTTAGCAGCCAGTCCATTTTAGGTTCAGCACCATGGATAGGACTTTCTTATTGGAGGCTTACATTTACCCATCAATAAGCCAGCATAACCCAGGTTCTCAATCAAAAATGGTCTGGCTCCTATTCATCACATTCCTGCTTTTTAAATAAAGATATCAGGAGAATGAAGAAAAATTGATAATAGGAGTAAATTAGAAAGTTGCTTAAAACTGCTGATTCATCTGAATCATGAAAGAAAAAAATGTAGGTTTAGTGTCCGTACGATCTCTATGTGAGCCTCATTTAAAACTATTCAGCCTAGACCTTCATAGAGATTTATTCCCCTCCTAAGGTGTTTTATATCAGTTCTTATCTGTACTGATAATACAGCCTCTAAGATATGAGGGATGAGTTTTTATTATAATAAATCATATATCCTACAATTTTATTTTTCATGATTTATTTTTTCATACTAAATACTGTGTTTTTACTAGTATTTGTTGCCATCTGGTGGCAATTTATTGCCAATGCATGCTCGTTTATTATATTGTCATGTATTAAGGTGCATTACATTAATCTCTTTCTCTGATCTATTTAGCAGGGATTCATATAGTATTTATACTCACCTACTGGTGATTACAAATGTATACAGTTTGTGCATTGTAACTGTATGTTTGTTTAAGATTGTCACCATGTTCATGGTTTATCCATTTCCATTTTAAGTTTAGGTATATACTGGGCATTGTTATCAGTATGATGTCCAATTATCCTGTCTCACATTCCTGTATGGTTTAGGGATTATTTCCATTTTCATGGTTTATCCCTATCTTTCTACAGTACGGTTTAATTAGACTTTTTTTTTTAAACATCAGGTCTACTTATATCATCCTATTCTACAGTAGAATATGTGATTACTATGTTATACGCACTAGAAATGCTTATCTTGTGTCTGCTGTGCATATTTAAGACATAAGTAGGGGAATATTAATATTTACATGATTTATTTTCCTCCTACCATGGAAATATCTTCTGGATATTGTTATGTCTTTTGTTGGCTTATCTTACCTGTTGAATATATATATATATATATATATATATATATATATATATATATATATATATGTGTGTGTCTTAGGTATTATCTATGTTCGTGTTTTATTTATTTTTATTTTTTTCTGCGGTAGAATAAAATATATACGGGAGATTGTTATTAATCTGACCACTTGCGATTCAGTGGGTAAATCTCCAATCTACCAGCTGGATTCCTGTTTTAACCCTAGCTATCCTTACAGCTGTGTATTCAGCAATGCTTTGACATTTAGGGGAAGTCTGCGTAAAGTAGGCTATAGTATATATATAGTATATAAGTGAGTCATTATGACTATCTCATTTATAGTATGGGTTTAGGTATTATCAACATTTATCTGATTTATCTCTATCCTGATTCATTACGATTCAGTATAAGTATATACTGTTATTGTTATAAGCATCATAATTGCTTAATTTGCTCAATACATTTTAAATGTATGCTCTAGGGATCCTTTACCTTTTTTTTGTCCCTTCCCTACCGTAGATAATTGCTTAATTTTGGACTTAGCTTCTACTCCTCGAATCTTACGGGGGTTTGATAGAGCTTTTCTGGCACTAGCCATATGTTAAGGAATTATGGTGGAATCTGTCCTGGACTATATCTTGGTTCAGGTGCCTTCTTTTATTTTTGTAAGATGTTATTGTCTATTCTACATTCCCACGGGTGGAAAGTGAATCTGGAGAAGATTTTCCTGGTGCCAGACACCAGGGTGCGTTTCTTAGGAACGATTATAGATTCTCTGTCTATGAAGATTTTGCTCAGTAGAAAGTCACTGGGATACAACATGAGAGACCAGAGTTCAAGACCCCATGGGGGCATGACAGTACTCCCTTCCGAAGGCCGACCTCCGGGCGGATTTAGCTTTCTCAAAGACTTGTAGGTCTTCAAAGCAAATGATGGCTCCGTCAGAGGCTTAAACTTCTGACTTCCTTCCTGTCACTTCAGTCCTCAACCTGTCCATCTGTGGCTCAGTGTATGGAAGTAATTTGTCTGATGGTTGCTTCCATGGACATCATTTTGTTTGCTCGGTTCTGAGAACAATACAGTTATGCATGTTCAGACAATGGAACGGAGACCACTTGGACCTATCACAGAGGGTAGCTCTGGTTCCCCTAACTAGATTCTCTATCTTGGTGGTTTTCATCGGACCATCTGTCTTAGGGTACATTATTTCTAAGACCATCCTTGGTGATTGTAACCACGGACGCCAGCCTTTCAGGCTGGGGAGCAGTTTGGGGTTCTTTAAAGGCTCAGGGTCTTTAGATTTAAGAGAAGTCTTTTATTCCCATAAACATCTTGGAGTTGAGAGCAATTTACAATGCCTCATCAGCCTTTTCCTCAACTAGCTTTAGTCCGGTTTATCAGAATTCAATCGGACAATATCTCCTCGGTGGTTTACATCAATCACCATGGAGAAGCTTGGAGTTCCTTAGCAATGAAGGTGGTGACTCGCATTCTCCAGTGGGGGGGGGGGGGGAGTCTCACGTCTGTCTCCTCTCTGCCTTCCGCATCTCAGGGGTGGACAACTGGGAAGTGGTTTGTCTGAGCAGGCAGACTTATTCCGGGGAGTGGGCTCTCCACTCACAGGTTTTCAATTGATAACTCTCAGGTGGGGGGTTCCAGAGTTGGATCTGATGGCGTCTCGTCAAAACATCAAGGTTCCAAAGTACAGTTCAAGGTCAAGAGATCCTCAGGCCGCTCTGATAGATGCTCTAGCTGTTCCTTGGATCTTCTCTCTGGCATATCCATTTCCTACGTTTGCTCTCCTTTCACGAGTCAATGCTCGTATTAAACAGGAGAGAGCATTGGTAATTCTAATAGCTCCTGCATGGCCTTGCAGGATCTGGTTTGCGGATCTGGTAAGGATGTCATCTCTTCCTCCTTGGAGGTTACCTCTGAGGAAGGACCTTTTTAATTCAGGGTCCATTCCTCCATCCAAACCTGGATTCTCTGAAGCTGACTACTTGGAGTTTGAACGCCTAATTCTGTCTAGACGTGGGTTTTCGGAAGCGGTCATTGATATTATGCTTCAGGCTCGCAAACCTGTTACTCACAAGATCTACAATAAGGTATGGCATAAATATCTTTATTGGTGCCAATCTAAGGGTTTCTTCTGGAGCCGGGTGAGGATTTCCTGTATTTTATATTTTCTTCAGGATGGCCTGGAGAAAGGTTTGTCAGTCAGTACTCTGAAGGGTCAGATTTCTGCATTGTCTATTCTTTTGCACAAACCTCTGGCAGATTTGCCAGATGTTTAAGCTTTTGTTCAGAATCAGGCCTGTGTTTAAACCTTTTGCTCCTCCTTGGAGCCTTAATCTTGTTCTTAAAGTTTTGAAACAGGCTCAGTTTGAGCAAATGCATGTTGTTGATATAAAATTGTTATCTTGGAAGGTTTTGTTTCTTCTTGTTATTTCTTCCGCTCGCAGAGTTTAAGCTTTCAGCTCTGCAGTGCGAATCCCCTTACCTTATTTTTCATACAGATAAGGCGGTCCTTCGTACTAAATTGGGTTTTCTCCTTAAGGTGGTGTTGGATCGAAACAATCAGGAAATTGTTATTCCTTCTTTTGTCCTAATTCTCCTTCTCATAAGGAACGAGTTTTGCATAACTTGGATGTTGTGCGTCCTCTAAAATGTTACCTACAAGCTACTAAAGATTTTCGGCAATCTTCTTCCCTGTTTGTGATTTTCTCTGGAAAGCGTAAGGGTCAGAGGGCCACTTCTACTACCCTTTCCCTCTGGTTAAGAAGTATGATACATTGTCTTATGAGACTGCTGGACAGCAGCCTCCTGAGAGAATTACGGCTCATTCCACTAGGGCTGTCTCCTCATCCTGGGCTTTCAAAAATAAAACTTCTGTTGAACAGATTTGCAAGGTGGCAACATGGTCCTCTTTGCATACCTTTTCCAAATTCTACAAATGTAATACTTTTGCCTCGGCTGAGGCCTCTTTTGGGAGAAAGGTTCTTCAAGCGGTGGTGCTTTCTGTTTAGGTCCTCCTGCCTTGTTTTCCCTCCCTTTTCATTCTGTGTCCTCTAGCTTGGGTATTGGCTTTGTGGACTCTCCATGCCATATGAAAGAAAAACATAATTTATGCTTACCTGATAAATTCCTTTCTCCTGTAGTGTGGTCAGTCCACGGGTCATCATTACTTCTGGGATATTAACTCCTCCCCAACAGGAAGTGCAAGAGGATCACCCAGCAGAGCTGCAACATAGCTCCTCCCCTCTACGTCACACCCAGTCATTCGACCGAGAACCAACGAGAAAGGAGAAGCCAAAGGGTGCAGTGGTGACTGGAGTATAATTTAAAAATTTAGACCTGCCATAAAAACAGGGCGGGCCGTGGACTGACTACACTACAGGAGAAAGGAATTTATCAGGTAAGCATAAATTATGTTTTCTCCTGTTAAGTGTGGTCAGTCCACGGGTCATCATTACTTCTGGGATACCAATACCAAAGCTAAAGTACACGGATGACGGGAGGGACAGGCAGGCTCTTTATACGGAAGGAACCACTGCCTGAAGAACCTTTCTCCCAAAAACAGCCTCCGAAGAAGCAAAAGTGTCAAATTTGTAAAATTTGGAAAAAGTATGAAGAGAAGACCAAGTTGCAGCCTTGCAAATCTGTTCAACAGAAGCCTCATTCTTAAAGGCCCAAGTGGAAGCCACAGCTCTAGTAGAATGAGCTGTAATTCTTTCCGGAGGCTGCTGTCCAGCAGTCTCATAAGCTAAACGTATTATGCTACGAAGCCAAAAAGAGAGAGAGGTAGCAGAAGCTTTTTGACCTCTCCTCTGACCAGAATAAACGACAAACAGGGAAGACGTTTGTCGAAAATCCTTAGTTGCCTGTAGATAAAATTTCAGGGCACGGACTACATCTAGATTGTGTAGAAGACGTTCCTTCTTCGAAGAAGGATTAGGACACAAAGATGGAACAACAATCTCTTGATTGATATTCCTGTTAGTGACCACCTTAGGTAAGAACCCAGGTTTAGTACGCAGAACTACCTTGTCTGAATGAAAAATCAGATAAGGAGAATCACAATGTAAGGCAGATAACTCAGAGACTCTTCGAGCCGAGGAAATAGCCATTAAAAACAGAACTTTCCAAGATAACAATTTGATATCAATGGAATGAAGGGGTTCAAACGGAACACCCTGTAAAACATTAAGAACTAAGTTCAAACTCCATGGTGGAGCAACAGTTTTAAACACAGGCTTAATCCTGGCCAAAGCCTGACAAAAGGCCTGAACGTCTGGAACCTCTGACAGACGTTTGTGTAAAAGAATGGACAGAGCTGAAATCTGTCCCTTTAAGGAACTAGCGGATAAACCCTTTTCTAAACCTTCTTGTAGAAAAGACAATATCCTAGGAATCCTAACCTTACTCCATGAGTAACTTTTGGATTCGCACCAATATAAGTATTTACGCCATATTTTATGGTAAATCTTTCTGGTAACAGGCTTCCTAGCCTGTATTAAGGTATCAATTACTGACTCAGAAAAACCACGTTTTGATAAAATCAAGCGTTCAATTTCCAAGCAGTCAGCTTCAGAGAAATTAGATTTTGATGTTTGAAGGGACCCTGGATCAGAAGGTCCTGTCTCAGAGGCAGAGACCAGGGTGGACAGGATGACATGTCCACTAGATCTGCATACCAAGTCCTGCGTGGCCACGCAGGCGCTATTAGAATCACAGATGCTCTCTCCTGTTTGATTCTGGCAATCAATCGAGGAAGCAACGGGAAGGGTGGAAACACATAAGCCATCCCGAAGGTCCAAGGTGCTGTCAAGGCATCTATCAGGACCGCTCCCGGATCCCTGGATCTGGACCCGTAACAAGGAAGCTTGGCGTTCTGTCGAGACGCCATGAGATCTATCTCTGGTTTGCCCCAACGTCGAAGTATTTGGGCAAAGACCTCCGGATGAAGTTCCCACTCCCCCGGATGAAAAGTCTGACGACTTAGGAAATCCGCCTCCCAGTTCTCCACTCCCGGGATGTGGATTGCTGACAGGTGGCAAGAGTGAGACTCTGCCCAGCGAATTATCTTTGATACTTCCATCATCGCTAGGGAGCTTCTTGTCCCTCCTTGATGGTTGATGTAAGCTACAGTCGTGATGTTGTCCGACTGAAACCTGATGAACCCCCGAGTTGTTAACTGGGGCCAAGCCAGAAGGGCATTGAGAACTGCTCTCAATTCCAGAATGTTTATTGGCAGGAGACTCTCCTCCTGAGTCCATGATCCCTGAGCCTTCAGAGAATTTCAGACAGCGCCCCAGCCTAGTAGGCTGGCGTCTGTTGTTACAATTGTCCAATCTGGCCTGCTGAATGGCATCCCCCTGGACAGATGTGGCCGAGAAAGCCACCATAGAAGAGAATTTGTGGTCTCTTGATCCAGATTCAGAGTAGGGGACAAATCTGAGTAATCCCCATTCCACTGACTTAGCATGCACAATTGCAGCGGTCTGAGATGTAGGCGTGCAAAGGGTACTATGTCCATTGCCGCTACCATTAAGCCGATCACCTCCATGCATTGAGCCACTGACGGGTGTTGAATGGAATGAAGGACACGGCATGCATTTTGAAGCTTTGTTAACCTGTCTTCTGTCAGGTAGATCTTCATTTCTACAGAATCTATAAGAGTCCCTAAGAAGGGAACTCTTGTGAGTGGAAAGAGAGAACTCTTCTTTTCGTTCACCTTCCATCCATGCGACCTTAGAAATGCCAGTACTAACTCTGTATGAGACTTGGCAGTTTGAAAGCTTGAAGCTTGTATCAGAATGTCGTCTAGGTACGGAGCTACCGAAATTCCTCGCGGCCTTAGTACCGCCAGAAGAGCACCCAGAACCTTTGTGAAGATTCTTGGAGCCGTAGCCAATCCGAATGGAAGAGCTACAAACTGGTAATGCCTGTCTAGGAAGGCAAACCTTAGATACCGGTAATGATCTTTGTGAATCGGTATGTGAAGGTAAGCATCCTTTAAATCCACTGTGGTCATGTACTGACCCTTTTGGATCATGGGTAGGATTGTCCGAATAGTTTCCATTTTGAACGATGGAACTCTTAGGAATTTGTTTAGGATCTTTAAATCCAAGATTGGCCTGAAGGTTCCCTCTTTTTTGGGAACCACAAACAGATTTGAGTAAAACCCCTGTCCATGTTCCGACCGCGGAACCGGATGGATCACTCCCATTAGTAAAAGATCTTGTACACAGCGTAGAAACGCCTCTTTCTTTATTTGGTTTGTTGACAACCTTGACAGATGAAATCTCCCTTTTGGGGGAGAGGATTTGAAGTCCAGAAGATATCCCTGAGATATGATCTCTAACGCCCAGGGATCCTGGACATCTCTTGCCCAAGCCTGGGCGAAGAGAGAAAGTCTGCCCCCCACTAGATCAGTTCCCGGATCGGGGGCCCTCGATTCATGCTGTCTTAGGGGCAGCAGCAGGTTTTCTGGCCTGCTTGCCCTTGTTCCAGGACTGGTTAGGTCTCCAGCCTAGTCTGTAGCGAGCAACAGCTCCTTCCTGTTTTGGAGCAGAGGAAGTTGATGCTGCTCCTGCCTTGAAATTACGAAAGGAACGAAAATTAGACTGTCTAGCCTTAGGTTTGGCTCTGTCTTGAGGCAGGGCATGGCCTTTACCTCCTGTAATGTCAGCGATAATTTCTTTCAAACCGGGCCCGAATAAGGTCTGCCCTTTGAAAGGTATGTTAAGTAATTTAGATTTAGAAGTAACGTCAGCTGACCAGGATTTTAGCCACAGTGCTCTGCGTGCCTGAATGGCGAATCCGGAATTCTTAGCCGTAAGTTTTGTTAAATGTACTACGGCATCTGAAACAAATGAATTAGCTAGCTTAAGTGTTTTAAGCTTGCTTGAAATCTCATCTATAGTTATTGAGTCAAGAGTCTCTTCCAGGGACTCGGACCAAAAAGCGGCCGCGGCCGAGACAGACGCAATACATGCAAGGGGTTGCAATATAAAACCTTGTTGAACAAACATTTTCTTAAGGTAACACTCTAATTTTTTATCCATTGGATCTGAAAAGGCACAGCTATCCTCCACCGGGATAGTGGTACGCTTAGCTAGAGTAGAAACCGCTCCCTCCACCTTAGGGACCGTCTGCCATAAGTCCCGTGTGGTGGCGTCTATTGGAAACATTTTTCTAAACACAGGAGGGGGGGAAAAGGGTACACCGGGCCTATCCCACTCCTTAGTAATTATCTCTGTAAGCCTCTTAGGTATAGGAAATACGTCAGTACTCGCCGGTACCGCATAGTATCTATCCAGCCTACATAACTTCTCTGGGATTGCAACGGTGTTACAATCATTCAGAGCTGCTAATACCTCCCCTAACAGTACACAGAGGTTTTTCGAGTTTAAACTTAAAATTAGAAATGTCTGAATCCATTCTATTGGGATCAGAACCGTCACCTGCAGATTGAAGCTCTCCGTCCTCATGTTCTGCATACTGTGACGCAGTATCAGACATGGCCCTATTATTAACAGCGCACTCTGTTCTCACCCCAGAGTGATCACGCTTACCTCTAAGTTCTGGTAATTTAGACAAAACTTCAGTCATAACATTAGCCATATCCTGTAATGTGATTTGTAATGGTCGCCCTGATGTACTCGGCGCTACAATATCACGCACCTCCCGAGCGGGAGATGCAGGTACTGACACGTGAGGCGAGTTAGTCGGCATAACTCTCCCCTCGTTGTTTGGTGAATGATGTTCAATTTGTACAGATTGACTTTTATTTAAAGTAGCATCAATGCAATTAGTACATAAATTTCTATTGGGCTCCACTTTGGCTTTAGCACATATAGCACAGAGATATTCCTCTGAGTCAGACATGTTTAACACACTAGCAATTAAACTAGCAACTTGGAAAAACTTTTCAAAGCAATTTACAAATAATATGAAAAACGTACTGTGCCTTTAAGAAGCACAGAAAAAAGTTATGACAGTTGAGTAATAATAAACCGGAGAAACTATAACATCAAATTCTTTCCGGTAAAAACAGAATTTATGTTTACCTGATAAATTACTTTCTCCAACGGTGTGTCCGGTCCACGGCGTCATCCTTACTTGTGGGATATTCTCTTCCCCAACAGGAAATGGCAAAGAGCCCAGCAAAGCTGGTCACATGATCCCTCCTAGGCTCCGCCTTCCCTAGTCATTCGACCGACGTAAAGGAGGAATATTTGCATAGGAGAAATCATATGATACCGTGGTGACTGTAGTTAGAGAAAATAAATCATCAGACCTGATTAAAAAACCAGGGCGGGCCGTGGACCGGACACACCGTTGGAGAAAGTAATTTATCAGGTAAACATAAATTCTGTTTTCTCCAACATAGGTGTGTCCGGTCCACGGCGTCATCCTTACTTGTGGGAACCAATACCAAAGCTTTAGGACACGGATGATGGGAGGGAGCAAATCAGGTCACCTAGATGGAAGGCACCACGGCTTGCAAAACCTTTCTCCCAAAAATAGCCTCAGAAGAAGCAAAAGTATCAAATTTGTAAAATTTTGTAAAAGTGTGCAGTGAAGACCAAGTCGCTGCCTTACATATCTGATCAACAGAAGCCTCGTTCTTGAAGGCCCATGTGGAAGCCACGGCCCTAGTGGAATGAGCTGTGATTCTTTCAGGAGGCTGCCGTCCGGCAGTCTCATAAGCCAATCTGATGATGCTTTTAAGCCAAAAAGAGAGAGAGGTAGAAGTTGCTTTTTGACCTCTCCTTTTACCAGAATAAACAACAAACAAGGAAGATGTTTGTCTGAAATCCTTTGTAGCCTCTAAATAAAATTTTAGAGCACGAACTGCATCCAAATTGTGCAACAAACGTTCCTTCTTTGAAACTGGATTCGGACACAAAGAAGGCACGACTATCTCCTGGTTAATATTTTTGTTAGAAACAACTTTCGGAAGAAAACCAGGTTTAGTACGCAAAACCACCTTATCTGCATGGAACACCAGATAAGGAGGAGAACACTGCAGAGCAGATAACTCTGAAACTCTTCTAGCAGAAGAAATTGCAACCAAAAACAAAACTTTCCAAGATAATAACTTGATATCAACGGAATGTAGGGGTTCAAACGGAACCCCCTGAAGAACTGAAAGAACTAAATTGAGACTCCAAGGAGGAGTCAAAGGTTTGTAAACAGGCTTGATTCTAACCAGAGCCTGAACAAAAGCTTGAACATCTGGCACAGCCGCCAGCTTTTTGTGAAGTAAAACAGATAAAGCAGAAATCTGTCCCTTCAAAGAACTTGCAGATAATCCTTTCTCCAAACCTTCTTGAAGAAAGGATAGAATCTTAGGAATTTTTATCTTGTTCCATGGGAATCCTTTAGATTCACACCAACAGATATATTTTTTCCATATTTTATGGTAGATTTTTCTAGTTACAGGCTTTCTGGCCTGAACAAGAGTATCAATGACAGAATCTGAGAACCCTCGCTTTGATAAAATCAAGCGTTCAATCTCCAAGCAGTCAGTTGGAGTGAGGCCAGATTCGGATGTTCGAACGGACCTTGAACAAGAAGGTCCTGTCTCAAAGGTAGCTTCCATGGTGGAGCCGATGACATATTCACCAGATCTGCATACCAAGTCCTGCGTGGCCACGCAGGAGCCATCAAGATCACCGATACCCTCTCCATTTTGATCCTGGCTACCAGCCTGGGAATGAGAGGAAACGGTGGGAACACATAAGCTAGGTTGAAGCTCCAAGGTGCTACTAGTGCATCCACTAGAGTCGCCTTGGGATCCCTGGATCTGGACCCGTAGCAAGGAACCTTGAAGTTCTGACGAGACGCCATCAGATCCATGTCTGGAATGCCCCACAATTGAATTATTTGGGCAAAGATTTCCGGATGGAGTTCCCACTCCCCCGGATGAAATGTCTGACGACTCAGAAAATCCGCTTCCCAATTTTCCACTCCTGGGATGTGGATTGCAGACAAGTGGCAGGAGTGAGTCTCCGCCCATTGAATTATTTTGGTCACTTCTTCCATCGCCAGGGAACTCCTTGTTCCTCCCTGATGGTTGATATACGCAACAGTCGTCATGTTGTCTGATTGAAACCGTATGAATTTGGCCTTTGCTAGCTGAGGCCAAGCCTTGAGAGCATTGAATATCGCTCTCAGTTCCAGAATATTTATCGGGAGAAGAGATTCTTCCCGAGACCAAAGACCCTGAGCTTTCAGGGGTTCCCAGACCGCGCCCCAGCCCACCAGACTGGCGTCGGTCGTGACAATGACCCACTCTGGTCTGCGGAAGCTCATCCCTTGTGACAGGTTGTCCAGGGTCAGCCACCAACAGAGTGAATCTCTGGTCCTCTGATCTACTTGTATCGTCGGAGACAAGTCTGTATAATCCCCATTCCACTGACTGAGCATGCACAGTTGTAATGGTCTTAGATGAATTCGCGCAAAAGGAACTATGTCCATTGCCGCGACCATCAAACCTATTACTTCCATGCACTGCGCTATGGAAGGAAGAAGAACAGAATGAAGTACTTGACAAGAGCTTAGAAGTTTTGATTTTCTGGCCTCTGTCAGAAAAATCCTCATTTCTAAGGAGTCTATTATTGTTCCCAAGAAGGGAACTCTTGTTGACGGAGATAGAGAACTTTTTTCTACGTTCACTTTCCACCCGTGAGATCTGAGAAAGGCCAGGACAATGTCCGTATGAGCCTTTGCTTGTGGTAGAGACGACGCTTGAATCAGTATGTCGTCCAAGTAAGGTACTACTGCAATGCCCCTTGGTCTTAGCACCGCTAGAAGGGACCCTAGTACCTTTGTGAAAATTCTTGGAGCAGTGGCTAATCCGAATGGAAGTGCCACAAACTGGTAATGCTTGTCCAGAAAGGCGAACCTTAGGAACAGATGATGTTCCTTGTGGATAGGAATATGTAGATACGCATCCTTTAAATCCACCGTGGTCATGAATTGACCTTCCTGGATGGTAGGAAGAATTGTCCGAATGGTTTCCATTTTGAACGATGGAACCTTGAGAAATTTGTTTAGGATCTTGAGATCTAAGATTGGTCTGAATGTTCCCTCTTTTTTGGGAACTATGAACAGATTGGAGTAGAATCCCATCCCTTGTTCTCCTAATGGAACCGGATGAATCACTCCCATTTTTAACAGGTCTTCTACACAATGTAAGAATGCCTGTCTTTTTATGTGGTCTGAAGACAATTGAGACCTGTGGAACCTCCCCCTTGGGGGTAGCTCCTTGAATTCCAGAAGATAACCTTGGGAGACTATTTCTAGCGCCCAAGGATCCAGAACATCTCTTGCCCAAGCCTGAGCGAAGAGAGAAAGTCTGCCCCCCACCAGATCCGGTCCCGGATCGGGGGCCAACATCTCATGCTGTCTTGGTAGCAGTGGCAGGTTTCTTGGCCTGCTTACCTTTGTTCCAGCCTTGCATTGGCCTCCAGGCTGGCTTGGTTTGAGAAGTATTACCCTCTTGCTTAGAGGATGTAGAACTTGAGGCTGGTCCGTTTCTGCGAAAGGGACGAAAATTTGGTTTATTTTTAGCCTTAAAAGACCTATCCTGAGGAAGGGCGTGGCCCTTACCCCCAGTGATATCTGAAATAATCTCTTTCAAGTCAGGGCCAAACAGCGTTTTCCCCTTGAAAGGTATGTTAAGCAATTTGTTCTTGGAAGACGCATCCGCTGACCAAGATTTTAGCCAAAGCGCTCTGCGCGCCACAATAGCAAACCCTGAATTTTTCGCCGCTAATCTAGCTAATTGCAAAGTGGCGTCTAAAGTAAAAGAGTTAGCCAATTTAAGAGCGTGAACTCTGTCCATAATCTCCTCATAAGAAGAATCTTTATCGAGCGACTTTTCTAGTTCATCGAACCAGAAACACGCTGCTGTAGTGACAGGAACAATGCATGAAATTGGTTGTAGAAGGTAACCTTGCTGAACAAACATCTTTTTAAGCAAACCCTCTAATTTTTTATCCATAGGATCTTTGAAAGCACAACTATCTTCTATAGGGATAGTAGTGCGTTTGTTTAGAGTAGAAACCGCCCCCTCGACCTTGGGGACTGTCTGCCATAAGTCCTTTCTGGGGTCGACCATAGGAAACAATTTCTTAAATATAGGGGGAGGGACAAAAGGTATGCCGGGCCTTTCCCATTCTTTGTTTACAATGTCCGCCACCCGCTTGGGTATAGGAAAAGCTTCGGGGGGCCCCGGGACCTCTAGGAACTTGTCCATCTTACATAATTTCTCTGGAATGACCAAATTGTCACAATCATCCAGAGTAGACAACACCTCCTTAAGCAGAGCGCGGAGATGTTCCAATTTAAATTTGAATGTAATCACATCAGGTTCAGCTTGTTGAGAAATTTTCCCTGAATCTGAAATTTCTCCCTCAGACAAAACCTCCCTGGCCCCCTCAGACTGGTGTAGGGGCATGTCAGAACCATTATCATCAGCGTCCTCATGCTCTTCAGTATTTTCTAAAACAGAGCAGTCGCGCTTTCGCTGATAAGTGGGCATTTTGGCTAAAATGTTTTTGATAGAATTATCCATTACAGCCGTTAATTGTTGCATAGTAAGGAGTATTGGCGCACTAGATGTACTAGGGGCCTCCTGAGTGGGCGAGACTGGCGTAGACGAAGGAGGGGATGATGCAGTACCATGCTTACTCCCCTCACTTGAGGAATCATCTTGGGCATCATTTTCTCTAAATTGTTTGTCACATACATCACATCTATTTAAATGAGAAGGAACCTTGGCTTCCTCACATACAGAACATAGTCTATCTGATAGTTCAGACATGTTAAACAGGCATAAACTTGATAACAAAGTACAAAAAACGTTTTAAAATAAAACCGTTACTGTCACTTTAAATTTTAAACTGAACACACTTTATTACTGAATATGTGAAAAAGTATGAAGGAATTGTTCAAAATTCACCAAAATTTCACCACAGTGTCTTAAAGCCTTAAAAGTATTGCACACCAAATTTGAAAGCTTTAACTCTTAAAATAACGGAACCGGAGCCGTTTTTATATTTAACCCCTATACAGTCCCTGGTATCTGCTTTGCTGAGACCCAACCAAGCCCAGAGGGGAATACGATACCAAATGATGCCTTCAGTAAGCTTTTTCTATGTATCTGAGCTCCTCACACATGCATCTGCATGCCTTGCTTCCCAAAAACAACTGCGCATTAGTGGCGCGAAAATGAGGCTCTGCCTATGATTAGAGAAGGCCCCCAGTGAAAAAGGTGTCCAATACAGTGCCTGCCGTTTCTTTAACATAATTCCCAAGAATAAAATAACTCCTCAAAGCTATAAACTATTAAAAATGCTTATAAATCAATCGTTTTAGCCCAGAAAAATGTCTACCAGTCTTTAAAGCCCTTGTGAAGCCCTTTATTCTTATTTAATAAAAATGGCTTACCGGATCCCATAGGGAAAATGACAGCTTCCAGCATTACCAAGTCTTGTTAGAAATGTGTCATACCTCAAGCAGCAAAAGTCTGCTCACTGTTTCCCCCAACTGAAGTTAATTCCTCTCAACAGTCCTGTGTGGAAACAGCCATCGATTTTAGTAACGGTTGCTAAAATCATTTTCCTCTTACAAACAGAAATCTTCATCTCTTTTCTGTTTCAGAGTAAATAGTACATACCAGCACTATTTTAAAATAACAAACTCTTGATTGAATAATAAAAACTACATTTAAACACCAAAAAACTCTAAGCCATCTCCGTGGAGATGTTGCCTGTGCAACGGCAAAGAGAATGACTGGGGAAGGCGGAGCCTAGGAGGGATCATGTGACCAGCTTTGCTGGGCTCTTTGCCATTTCCTGTTGGGGAAGAGAATATCCCACAAGTAAGGATGACGCCGTGGACCGGACACACCTATGTTGGAGAAACACAATTTTAGCAAAGGATTGCCCCCATTAGCAATGGATAACTAACCCTGAATAGCAGAAAAAATGTACAGAATATAAACGTTTTTTATCACAGTCAAAGCACAATCTCACAGGTCTGCTGTGAGTGATTACCTCCCTCAAACTAACTTTTGAAGACCCCTGAGCTCTGTAGAGACGAACCGGATCATGCAGGGAAGAAAACAGACTTGTGACTGAATTTTCTGATGCGTAGCAAAAGCGCCAAAATAGGCCCCTCCCCCTCACACACAACAGTGAGGGAGATCAGTAAATTGTCTTAAATTAAAGAAAACGACCGCCAAGTGGAAAAAAACAGTGCCCAAAACAATTTTTCACCCAGTACCTCAGATAATTAAACGATTTTAACATGCCAGCAAAAACGTTTAACATCAAATAAATGAAATGTCATTAGAAAGCCTGTTGCTAGTCGTTCCCACTGCAAATTAGGCTAAAGTCTTATGCATACAGTATTATCCCAATGAAGTGCCATTCCCCAGAATACTGAAGTGTAAATATACATACATGACAGCCTGATACCAGTTGCTACTACTGCATTTAAGGCTGAGCTTACATTATATCGGTATGGCAGTATTTTCTCAGTCAATTCCATTCTCAGAAAATAATATGCTGCTACATACCTCTTTGCAGGTTAACCTGCCCGCTGTCCCCTGATCTGAAGTTTACCTCACTCCTCAGATGGCCGAGAACAGCAAGATGATCTTAACTACGCCGGCTAAAATCATACAAAAACTCAGGTAGATTCTTCTTCAAATTCAACCTGAGAAGGAACAACACACTCCGGTGCTGTTTTAAAATAACAAACTTTTGATTGAAGGTATAAAACTAAGTATAATCACCACAGTCCTCTCACACATCCTATCTATTAGTTGGGTGCAAGAGAATGACTGGGTGTGACGTAGAGGGGAGGAGCTATGTAGCAGCTCTGCTGGGTGATCCTCTTGCACTTCCTGTTGGGGAGGAGTTAATATCCCAGAAGTAATGATGACCCGTGGACTGACCACACTTAACAGGAGAAACAACATTTATGCTTACCTGATCAATTTCTTACTTTCCGGGCATGGAGAGTCCACGACCCCGCCCTCTTTTTTAAATATAATTCTGCAGTTATTTTGAGTAAACCTCAGGTACCTCTATACCCTTGTGTTTCTTCTTTTTCCATTTTCCTTTGGCTGAATGAGTGGGGATTATGGGTAAGGGAAGTTACACCCAACAGCTTTGCTGGGGTGCTCTTTGCCTCCTCCTGCTGGCCAGGAGTTGAATATCCCACTAGTAATTGGAATGACATTGTGGACTCTCCATGCCTAGAAAGAAAGAAATTTATAAGGTAAGCATAAATTTTGTTTTTAGATGGAGTTTAATTGATCATTTGTAATGAAGATGCGCTATCACTTACTTTTTAATATAAATAGGAAATATGTAATATCCCCAGCTCCCACCACCCAAGTCAATTTATCTATGAGCTAAAGGTTTGAATTATTGCAAAATCAGCGCTCTCCCCCTGCATTTTGTTGTAGCTAGAGCGCTGATTGAACAACAATTCAGACCGTTAACTCGCAGAAAAATTGACTTTTGAAGTGGGCAGCGGAGCACAAGGTATTTGAATTTCATTTCTATATTAAAAAGTTACAGTGAATCCTTAGATGTGGGCTGAAAAAAATCCAAAAAAGAACAGAGCAGGCACTCCTGGGGTTAGAGTATAGTAAAAATTCAAAGTTTATTAGTGCAAAACAAATAAAACCAGCATAAGCTGAGCGCTCTTGTAAAGCCAAGATAAAGATGACAGACAACAGGCATGGAGGCTGACGCGTTTCGTGCCCCCTAGTGGCGCTTATTCATAGACATAACTATAACACTTAATGAGCCCTCTTTTAAAGGCTGAAAAACTGCAGATACAAACCAATAATGTATCATGAAGTAGCAAGCAGGTCAAACCCACAAAGATGGGCAGTAAGTGCATAAGAAAACAGATCCAATATTTACTTACATTGCATATTAAACAGATAGAATATATGAATTAATACGAATTTATACATACACATACGTGTACACACGCATACATATATATATATATATATATATATATATATATATATATATATATATATATATACACACAGATCTTGAAAATAGAGACTGCAAACAAAACAGCAAAAATACCTAAAAATGTTATATACCAGATATTTTACAGAGGATTTTTATACTATTACCCTAGAGGGATATTATATGTACCATATTTCCTAGGCTGAAGGTACAAGAAATAGAGTAATAGGACTGCAAATAAATAGAGATAAAAAGGAGGGTGAACATGCACTATGATTTATCAATAAAATAATTGATGTGTCACTCCTTGTTCATGCTTATAGGGAGTCTAGTTTTAAACTTCAACATCCAATACAATTCCTTTTTCTCTAAGATCTTGTATTTATTTCCACCTCTTATTGGTAATGTAGCTTGATCAATAATTGTAATTGTCATATCTGCTTTATTTTGTAAAATGATACCCATTAAAATGATTAGCAACAGCAGAATCCTTGTTATAGTTTTTTACACCTCTATTATGTTCCCCAAACCTTTTTCTGATTTCTCTAGATGTTTGACCAGTGTATTGGCATAAGTTACAAGTAGAAGGTAAATTATTCATCAAGCTACCTTACCAATAAGAGGTGGAAATAAATACAAGATCTTAGAGAAAACGGAATTGTATTGGATGTTGAAGTTAAAAACTAGACTCCCTATGGGCATGAACAAGGAGTGTGACATCAATTATTTTATTGATAAATCATAATGCATGTTCACCCTCCTATTTATCTCTATCTATTTGCAGTCCTATTATTCTATTTCTTGTACCTTCAGCCTAGGAAATATGGTAGATATAATATCCCTCTAGGGTAATAGTATAAAAATACTCTGTAAAATATCTGGTATATAACATTTTTAGGTATTTTTGCTGTTTTGTTTGCAGTCTCTATTTTCAAGATCTGTGTGTATATATACATAGGTATGCGTATATACACGTATGTGTATGTATAAATTCGTATAAATTCATATATTCTGTTTAATATGCGAAAGTAAATATTGGATCTGTTTTCTTATGCACTTACTGCCCATCTTTGTGGGTTTGACCTGCTTGCTACTTCATGATACATTATTGGTTTGTATCTGCAGTTTTTCAGCCTATTACCTGCAGGTTGTGCCTTTAAAAAAAGAGGGCTCATTAAGTGTTATAGTTATGTCTATGCAATAAGCGCCAATAGGGGGCGTGAAACGCGTCAGCCTCCATGCCTGTTGTCCGTCAGCTTTATCTTGGCTTTACAAGAGCGCTCAGCTTAAGCTGGTTTTATTTCTTTTGCACTAATAAACTTTGATTTTTTACTATACACCATCCCCAAAGAGTGCCTGCCCTGTTCTTTTTTGTTCTCTGATACTTAGTGGCTTGATTCCGCCACTGCTACGACACTCTGTGATCATAGGAGGTGTTTGGATAACCTTCTACGGGTTCATTTCCGGTACTGAGGAGAAGAGGATCGGAAGCTGCCAGGACCAGCGTGTTTGAAAAAAGTCCAAATTCCCTTTTGACTGGCTGTAACTTTTACTGTCCAATAATAAGTTGACCCTCAAAAAGCTGATCTCTAGACATTTGTAACACCTCTGATTGCCCCTAGAAAACAGTTTTGAGTCACAGTGGACAGAAAAAAAAAAAAAAAAGACTGTGGCATCCTTTCTATATTTTGTGTTTACTGGATTCTTACATTTGAGCAAATAGCTAATCCATAATTTAGTTGTCTCATTCATTTTAGCTTTTAAAATATCTTTTTTTTTAAAGTTTTAAGCTGCATATTAAAAAAAAAAGCACACACCAACAAAAAACACATGAAAATAACATTACAGGCAGTCCCCGGGTTACAGACATCCGACTTAAGTACAACTCGTACTTAAAACAGAGAAAATAGAGCTTTATCGCCAATCCTTCTTTCCAGGATAACCCAAAATACTCAAAATCCTGTTGTCACAAGGACATAAATTGATGTGAAATTTTCTGAACAGGGGCACAGAGAACAAAACAAATTTTTCCCTATGCTATCCAGAACTAAAAAAATGTTTGGCTAGAGTTCCACCTAAAAAAGTGCCTGTTCCAACTTACATACAAATTCAACTTAAGAACAAACCTAGAGAACCTATCTTGTTCGTAACGTGGGGAACTACCTGTACTTAAATTAAATTGAAAACTATACTAAGTTAAAATGTTAAATACTTTGAAAATAAATTAAAAAACCCATTTCTAATTTTATAAAATATAAAAACGTTACAAAATGATATAAATTATAAATGATTTGAGTTGAAGAGAATTTGGTTAGAGCAACACCCTTCACACTCCCAATAGAAATGCTACCATATGGCCAGTTTAGTTTATTTGTATCACTACATGACGACATCTCTGCACCATCAGCTTCTTTTGTACAAAACCCTTAGACTGCAGCTCTCACCTTCGCTTTCTCAAAGTCCAGGTCTTTGCCAATGGTCGTGAGCAGCCGGCAAAGGCACTCTAGGGATTCTTCGTCATGGTTTTTAAGCAACTTAACTACACAGTCATGCATAATAGCTTCGGTCAGCATCTTCAATTTGAAGAGCTCTCCTATGAACTTGATGTTCCCAATTGATCTCCTCCGAGCTTGTCCCTGGCTTCTTCCAACTCGTCCTGCAACCGCCGTCTTTTCCTCTGGCTGAAAATATGAAGCGGATACTAGAGAGTTAATGTGTCATTTCTAAATCATGAAACATTGTTATACAGAGCCCTAACCACAATACTTGTTTTTATTCATCAGTTTCTGTTTTTATGAAGGCACAACCCATAAATTGTAATGATTTTTTTTTAAATTAAAGTGTCACTATTGGTTACATTATTCCGACTCTAACGCTGCAAAATGTACAATATATTTATTTTATGAAGATCGCAAACTGCAAAGGCTAAAGTGCTTAGCAGTAAAATGCAGATGGTGGGGAGGCTCCTGCAAAGCCCCCCTTTTGTGATTTTATGACTGTCACATGCCAATGCAGCTGCACAACACTTTTTTCTATTACCGTTTTAGCTAACTCCAGATCTTTCTGCTTCTTTTCGAATACATCATCATCAGCTTTGTCCT
>NC_069506.1:27821994-27896994 GCF_027579735.1 Bombina bombina | reverse complement strand
AATTTTGAAAAAGTATGAAGCGAAGACCAAGTCGCCGCCTTGCAAATCTGTTCAACAGAAGCCTCATTTTTAAAGGCCCATGTGGAAGCCACAGCTCTAGTAGAATGAGCTGTAATCCTTTCTGGAGGCTGCTGGCCAGCAGTCTCATAGGCTAAGCGGATTATGCTTCTTAGCCAAAAAGAAAGAGAGGTTGCTGAAGCCTTTTGACCTCTCCTCTGTCCAGAGTAGACAACAAACAAAGCAGATGTTTGACGAAAATCTTTAGTAGCTTGTAAGTAAAACTTTAAAGCACGAACCACGTCCAGATTGTGTAATAGACGTTCCTTCTTTGAAGAAGGATTAGGACACAAAGACGGAACAACAATCTCTTGATTGATATTCTTATTAGATAACACCTTAGGTAAAAACTCAGGCTTGGTACGCAGAACTACCTTATCTGCATGGAAAATCAGATAAGGAGAATCACATTGTAAGGCAGATAACTCGGAAACTCTACGAGCCGAGGAAATAGCTACCAAAAAAAGAACTTTCCAAGATAAAAGTTTGATATCTATGGAATGAAGAGGTTCAAACGGAACCCCCTGAAGAACTTTAAGAACCAAATTTAAGCTCCAAGGTGGAGCAACAGGTTTAAACACAAGCTTGATTCTAACTAAAGCCTGACAAAATGCCTGAACGTCTGGGACATCCGCCAGACGCTTGTGCAAAAGAATAGATAGCACAGAAATCTGTCCCTTTAAGGAACTAGCTGACAACCCTTTCTCCAATCCTTCTTGGAGAAAAGATAATATCCTGGGAATCCTGACCTTACTCCATGAGTAGCCCTTGGATTCACACCAATAAAGATATTTACGCCATATCTTATGATAGATTTTCCTGGTGACAGGCTTTCGTGCCTGAATTAAGGTATCAATGACTGACTCGGAGAAACCACGCTTTGATAAAATCAAGCGTTCAATCTCCAGGCAGTCAGCCTCAGAGAAATTAGATTTGGATGGTTGAAAGGACCTTGAAGTAGAAGGTCCTGTCTTAGCGGCAGAGTCCATGGTGGAAAAGATGGACATGTCCACTAGATCTGCATACCAAGTCCTGCGTGGCCACGCAGGCGCTATCAAGATCACTGATGCTCTCTCCTGCTTGATTTTGGCAATCAGACGAGGGAGCAGAGGAAACGGCGGAAACACATAAGCCAGGTTGAAGGACCAAGGCGCTGCTAGAGCATCTATCAGCGTTGCCTTGGGGTCCCTGGACCTGGATCCGCAACAAGGAAGTTGGCATTCTGGCGAGACGCCATGAGATCCAGTTCTGGTTTGCCCCAACAATATACCAATTGTGCAAACACCTCCGGATGGAGTTCCACTCCCCCGGATGAAAAGTCTGTCGACTTAGAAAATCCGCCTCCCAGTTCTCTACACCTGGGATATGGATAGCTGATAGGTGGCAAGAGTGAATCTCTGCCCAGCGAATTATCTTTGAGACTTCTAACATTGCTAGGGAACTCCTTGTTCCCCCTTGATGGTTGATGTAAGCCACAGTCGTGATGTTGTCCGACTGAAATCTGATGAACCTCATTGTCGCTAGCTGAGGCCAAGCCTGAAGAGCATTGAATATCGCTCTTAGTTCTAGAATCCCACGATCCCTGAGCCTTCAGGGAGTTCCAGACTGCACCCCACCTAGAAGGCTGGCATCTGTCGTTACGATTGTCCAATCTGGCCTGCGAAAGGTCATACCTTTGGACAGATGAACCCGAGATAGCCACCAGAGAAGAGAATCCCTGGTCTCTTGATCAAGATTTAGTAGAGGGGACAAATCTGTGTAATCCCCATTCCACTGACTGAGCATGCAGAGTTGCAGCGGTCTGAGATGTAGGCGTGCAAACGGCACTATGTCCCATTGCTGCTACCATTAAGCCGATTACTTCCATGCACTGAGCCACCGAAGGGCGAGGAATGGAATAAAGAACACGGCAGGAATTTAGAAGTTTTGATAACCTGGACTCCGTCAGGTAAATTTTCATTTCTACAGAATCTATCAGAGTCCCTAGGAAGGAAACTCTTGTGAGGGGGGATAGAGAACTCTTTTCCTCGTTCACCTTCCACCCATGCGACCTCAGAAATGCCAACACTATGTCCGTATGAGACTTGGCAATTTGGAAGTTTAACGCCATAATCAGGATGTCGTCTAAATAAGGGGCCACTGCTATGCCCCACGGCCTTAGGACCGCCAGAAGCGACCCCAGAACCTTCGTAAAAATTCTTGGGGCTGTAGCTAACCCAAAGGGAAGAGCTACAAAGGTATTGGTAATGCCCGTCTAGGAAGGCAACCTGAGAAACTGATGATGATCTTTGTGTATCGGAATGTGAAGATAAGCATCCTTTAAATCCCCTGTGGTCATGTATTGACCCTCCTGGATCATAGGTAGGATGGTACGAATAGTCTCCATCTTGAATGATGGAACTCTGAGGAATTTTTTTAAGATCTTTAGATCCAAAATTGGTCTGAAGGTTCCCTCTTTTTTGGTAACTACAAACAGATTTGAGTAAAATCCCTGTCCCTGTTCCTCCTTTGGAACTGGATGGATCACTCCCATAACTAGGAGGTCTTTTACACAGTGTAAGAATGCCTCTCTCTTTATCTGGTTTGCAGATAATTGTGAAAGGTGAAATCTCCCTTTGGGGGGGGGGGGGGGGGGGGAAGCCTTGAAGTCCAGAAGATATCCCTGGGATATCATTTCCAACGCCCAGGGATCCTGAACATCTCTTGCCCACGCCTGGGCGAAGAGCGAAAGTCTGCCCCCTACTAGATCCGTTACCGGATAGGGGGCCGTTCCTTCATGCTGTCTTAGAGGCAGCAGCAGGCTTTTTGGCCTGCTTACCCTTGTTCCAGGTCTGGTTAGGTCTCCAGACTGTCTTGGACTGAGCAAAAGTTCCCTCTTGTTTTGCATTAGAGGAAGTTGATGCCGCACTTGCCTTGAAGTTTCGAAAGGCACGAAAATTCGACTGTTTGGCCCTTGATTTGGACCTATCCTGAGGAAGTGCATGACCTTCTCCTCCAGTGATATCAGCAATAATCTCCTTCAAACCAGGCCCGAATAGGGTCTGCCCCTTGAAGGGAATGTTAAGCAGCTTAGACTTTGAAGTAACGTCAGCTGACTATGATTTAAGCCATAGCGCTCTGCGCGCCTGGATAGCAAAACCAGAATTCTTAGCCGTTAGTTTAGTCAAATGAACAATGGCATCAGAAACAAAAGAATTGGCTAGCTTAAGTGCTCTAAGCTCGTCAAGTATGTCATCCAATGGAGTCGCTACCTGTAAAGCCTCTTCCAGAGACTCAAACCAGAACGCCGCAGCAGCAGTGACAGGAGCAATGCATGCAAGGGGCTGTAGGATAAAACCTTGTTGAATAAACATTTTCTTAAGGTAACCCTCTAACTTTTTATCCATTGGATCTAAGAAAGCACAACTGTCCTCGACAGGGATAGTAGTACGCTTTGCTAGAGTAGAAACTGCTCCCTCCACCTTAGGAACTGTCTGCCATAAGTCCCGTGTGGTGGCGTCTACTGGAAACATTTTTCTAAAAATAGGAGGGGGAGAGAACGGCACACCTGGTCTATCCCATTCCTTAGTAATAATTTCTGTAAACCTTTTAGGTATTGGAAAAACATCAGTGCACACCGGCACTGCATAGTATTTATCCAGTCTACACAATTTCTCTGGCACTGCAATTGTATCACAGTCATTCAGAGCAGCTAAAACCTCCCTGAGTAACACGCGGAGGTGTTCAAGCTTAAATTTAAATGTAGAGATATCAGAATCAGGTTGCATCATCTTCCCTGAGTCAGAAACATCACCCACAGAAAGAAGCTCTCCTTCTTCAGCTTCTGCATATTGTGAGGCAGTATCAGACATAGCTCTTAAGTGCTCTAAGCTTGTCAAGTATGTCATCCAATGGAGTCGCTACCTGTAAAGCCTCTTCCAGAGGCTCAAACCAGAACGCCGCAGCAGCAGTGACAGGAGCAATGCATGCAAGGGGCTGTAGGATAAAACCTTGTTGAATAAACATTTTCTTAAGGTAACCCTCTAACTTTTTATCCATTGGATCTAAGAAAGCACAACTGTCCTCGACAGGGATAGTAGTACGCTTTGCTAGAGTAGAAACTGCTCCCTCCACCTTAGGAACTGTCTGCCATAAGTCCCGTGTGGTGGTGTCTATTGGAAACATTTTTCTAAAAATAGGAGGTGGAGAGAACGGCACACCTGGTCTATCCCATTCCTTAGTAATAATTTCTGTAAACCTTTTAGGTATTGGAAAAACATCAGTGCACACCGGCACTGCATAGTATTTATCCAGTCTACACAATTTCTCTGGCACTGCAATTGTATCACAGTCATTCAGAGCAGCTAAAACCTCCCTGAGTAACACGCGGAGGTGTTCAAGCTTAGATTTAAATGTAGAGATATCAGAATCAGGTTGCATCATCTTCCTTGAGTCAGAAACATCACCCACAGAAAGAAGCTCTCCTTCTTCAGCTTCTGCATATTGTGAGGCAGTATCAGACATAGCTCTTAAAGCGTCAGTATGCTCTGTATTTCGTTTAACTCCAGAGCTATCTCGCTTTCCTCTAAATTCAGGTAGTCTGGCTAATACCGCTGACAGTGTATTATCCATGACTGCCGCCATGTCTTGTAAAGTAAACGCTATGGGCGCCCTAGATGTATTTGGTGCCATTTGAGCATGAGTCCCTTGAGCGTGAGTCAAAGGATCTGACACGTGGGGAGAGTTAGTCGGCATAACTTCCCCCTCGTCAGATTCCTCTGGTGATAAATTTTTTAAAGACAGAATATGATCTTTATTGCTTGAAGTGAAATCAGTACATTTGGTACACATTCTAAGAGGGGGTTCCACAATGGCTTTTAAACATAATGAACAAGGAGTTTCCTCTATGTCAGACATGTTTGTACAGACTAGCAATGAGACTAGCAAGCTTGGAAAACACTTTAAATCAAGTTAACAAGCAAATATAAGAAACGGTACTGTGCCTTTAAGAGAAACAAATTTTGTCAGAATTTGAAAAACAGTGAAAAAAGGCAGTAAATCAAACGAAATTTTTACAGTGTGTATAATAAGCTAACAGAGCATTGCCCCCACTTGCAAATGGATGATTAACCCGTTAGTTCAAAAAACGGATCAAAAAAACGATAGACGTTTTTTAACAGTCACACCAAACTGCCACAGCCTTGCTGTGGGCCTACCTTCCCCAACAAACGATTTTGGGAAGCCTAAGAGCCCTTTAGAGATGTCCTATAGCATTCAGGGGACTCCTGGAGGAAGCTGGATGTCTCAGTCTGTAAAAGTTACTGCGCAAAAAAGCGCTAAATTAGGCCCCTCCCACTCATAGTAACACAGTGGAAAGCCTCAGGAAACTGTTTCTAGGCAAATTTAAGCCAGCCATGTGGAAAAAACTAGGCCCCAATAAAGTTTGATCACCAAAGTATATATAAAAACGTTTAAACATGCCAGCAAACATTTTATATTGTAAATATAAAAGAGTATTACCTCAGAAAGTAAGCATAATACCAGTCGCTATTAAATCACTGTATTTAGGCTTACCTTACATAAATTTGGCATCAGCAGCATTTTCTAGCATTCACATCTTCTAGAAAAATCTTAACTGCACATACCTCATAGCAGGATAACCTGCACGCCATTCCCCCGCTGAAGTTATCTCTCTCTTCAGTCATGTGTGAGAACAGCAATGGATCTTAGTTACAACCTGCTAAGATCATAGAAATCACAGGCAGATTCTTCTATTTTTCTGCCTGGAACAAAATAGTACAACTCCGGTACCATTTAAAAATAATAAACTTTTGATTGAAGCAAAATAACAGCTACATTTCACCACTTATCTCTTACTACCTCCATGTTTGTTGAGAGTTGCAAGAGAATGACTGGGTATGGCAGTTAGGGGAGGAGCTATATAGACAGCTCTGCTGTGGGTGTCCTCTTGCAACTTCCTGTTGGGAATGAGAATATCCCACAAGTAATGGATGATCCGTGGACTGGATACACCTTACAAGAGAAAAGAGAGCCAGCCTCAGCCAGGAGCATGTGGTCGTGTTGACATTTTTGCATTTCAATGCTAAGAGTAAAAGACTGAACAGAATGTTATAAACCGTGATTGTCTACCTCTTTCTAGTTCTACCTCTTTTCAAACAGTTTGTGGTTTTGTTTTGCTTAATTATAAAACTGTGCTCTGCTGCTTAAAAATTGGACAAACAGTTGTGTTAATGTAAAGTTTTAGTCTGAAGTTTATATTTATAACACTCAGTATGTGGATTTTATTTTAAATAGAGGAAAAAATGATTGATTTATTTTTTATCCGATTAGTCGAGAAAATAATCGGCCAATTAATCAATTATGAAAATAATCGTTAACTGCAGCCCTAATAAATATATATATATATATATATATATATTACAAACATACACACACACTGCACTTGGTTGTATGCAGAAATAAAGATATGATTTACTAATATATATAATACAGCAAATCAGATGGCAGCACTCCAGTAATCTTAAAAGCTGTATTATTTATTCACTTCAACTCCAAAAAAGACAATAAAACAACGACATTTGGGGTGTTACCCCTTAATCATGTTTCTCTATTGGATTAACTTTTGGTGTGAGGTCCTGGATGGCGTTGTCACCCACTAGATACACAGGTGCTGGAGATAATCTATTCTAAACACTAATATATATACACACATGTAATATAAAAAACACATTTACTGCTATATACATGTAAAGTATTATATCTCTTAACCTTTGTATTAAACTGATGTGGTTAACATTAAATAAAAACTATTCTGTCTTGGCCACTAGAGTAATGTGAGATTTACTGTCTAACCAAATCCATAATGGTCCAATGTCCCTTTAACAAAAGCTAAATACACTTTATTTTTGTCTTCACATACCGTAGCAAGGCATCGGCACATGTTGGCATAGGCCACTGAGAAGCTCGGTTCATCAATCGCTTTCTCAAAGACCAAGTCAATTACTCCTTTGAGACGTTCTTCTGTGTCAACAGTTAAATCTGTCACCTGTTTCATTAACTGGTTGAACATCTGAGGGGTCAATTTATTCAAGATACTCCGGACCTTACGAAATAGAGCCTGGAAAGGAAAGAAGGGGGGGGGGGGGAAATCAGCTAAAAGAAAAAAAAAATGAATGATGCAAAACAAAAATTTTATTAAACGGGCATGAAACCCAACTATTTTCTTTCAAGATTCAGATAGGTAACATGTAGTATGAGCATGTCTAGAGCACTATATGACAGCAATTTTGCTAGAATTATTCTACTGATTGTGCAAACGTAAAAGTGTTCTTCCAAAATTGCTGCCAAATAGTGCTCCAAGTTCTTCAACACAGAATACCAACAGAACTAAGCAAATTTGATACATTGCACAGGTTAAAAAAAAAAAAGTATCTGAATTATGGAAGTTTGGGTTTCATGGCACTTTAATTACTCATAACAGAGCACAATTATTTAAAGAGTGTAATCTAAACGGTAACAGCAAAGAAGACTACTTAAATATACTCAAAAGCAACAAATCTTAAGACTTTTAGAACCTTTAACTTGTGTCCAGCTCTTCTGCAAACATTATATGCTCTAATTCTAACTACTGGTCCTAGAACTTATTTTATCATATAGTCAGGATGATATATCACAAGAAAAGTCTCGTAGCTATACCTGGGTTCTGACGTTGTCGGGGTCATCTGGCTGACCTTCCCTCTTCACGCCGGGTTTCCAGGCATTCTCCGACTTCTTAAGGTGCACGTCGTCCGTCACTGAAATGTTCATTATGATTTTCCTGGGCTCTCCTCGCCTTTGGCCTGGCTGAGAACGCCTCGGACCGACATTCAAAAGCTGTAAAAAAAGAATGGCAATTTGTTTAACACTCAGTTATAAAATCCTTTGTATTTTGACTACATCATGTAATTTAGATTTTCGAATTTTGATAACCATATCCTGCTAGATCTCTTTCCCTAATTGAAGATAGCTGCAAAACAATGTACTTTATACTAACATCATGACTATAGCTAGCCTTATTGTCTGCAGATTCAAGCCCAGATTGGCTAATGAAAAACATTTTTTTAGAAAAATAAAAATTGTGGGTGGACTTTGGCTACAGAAAAACAACTGCACTAAAAAGGATGTTAATTTTTTTAAAAAACATTTAGACTTGGCCTGTATGTTATTCTTTAGCAACACAACAGAAAGGTATTGAAATTACAAGGTGACTACTGTTGATTTAAATACAACTTATGAAAATAAAATTACGAGAGATAATATGTGATGTAAAGTAGAGCATAATAACAGTAAGGGAATTCAGCACTCAAAACTTTAGAAAGTAACAAAATATCTTTATTAGAGGGACAGTCAACACCAGATTTTTTTTTTGTTTTAAAAGATAGATAATCCCTTAATTACTAATTCCCCAGTTTTGCATAACCAACATAGTTATAATTATACATGTTTTACCTCTGTAATTACCTTGTATCTAAGCCTCAGTAGACTGCCCCCTTATTTCAGTTCTTTTGACAAACTTGCATTTTAGCCAATCAGAGCTGTCTCCTTGGTAAATTCACGTGCATGAGCTCAATGTTATCTATATGAAACATGTGAACTAACGCCCTCTAGTGGTGAAAAACTATCAAAATGCATTTAGATTAAAGGCAGCCTTCAAGGTCTAAGAAATTTGCATATGAACCTCCTAGATTTAGCTTTCGACTAAGAATACCAAGAGAACAAAGCAAAATTGGTGATAAAAGTAAATTGGAAAGTTGTTTAAAATTACATGCCCTATTTGAAACATGAAAGTTTTTCTTGGACTTGACTGTCCCTTTAAGAAAATACTATGTGGGCACAGAGAAACCTGCTGTTCATGGCAACGGCTTTTGTACCAAGTATACATAGAGCTAGTAAAACCATCAGTACACTCAAAAAATCAAAAAGACAAAGCCACAGAAGCAAAAGGAAGCCCCAGAACCCTTAGGGGGTGAAATGCGTGTTGGCGTCCTATCTAGTGGGAGCAGTTGGTCCGTGGTCGTCAAGCGCCGAGCCAATATGGCTGTGGTGTACATGGGAGGCTGAAGACACTAACAGGAGTTGGGAGGATATTGCTGAGTGCTGTTTCATTGTGGAAGTCACTCTACACGCCAGAGCTTACTAAGCACCAAGCTGGTGTGGCTGTGGCATGTATAGGAGGGTGAAGATCCGTCAGTCTTCAGCAGTGATGATCCCCTCTATGGTGACGCTACCTCCCCCTTTTAGCAGGCTGTTCTGTTATGTGTGATATATACTGCTCCACTTACCTGTTATTTGCTCCACTTTCTAGCTAACTTTTGCTTCTGTGGCTTACATCCTTGCTCCTAAGTGACCGGTTTTCTTTGTGCTGTCTGTTGCATTATGCTGTTTTTGGATTTGACTTTTGCCTTTTTGATTTATTGAGTGTACTGATGGTTTTACTAGCTATGTTAGTAACTATTTATATTGTGTACAAAAGGTATTGCCATGAATAGCGGGATTTTCTCTGCCCACATAGCATTTTCTTAATAAAGATATTTTGTTACTTTCTCTTATTTTGAGTGCTAAATTCCCTTACTGTAATGATGCACTACTTTGCATAACATATCTCTCATTTTCTTTCCATAGTGCTATATGCATAGCTTTCTATTTAATTAGGTTTTTACTTTGTTCCACTAATCATACCCTGACAAATTATTTTTCTTTTCAAAGTCTTAAAAATGGACAGTCCAAAAACAGATTTTAAGCTAGGAAAATGGTTTTTAATCAAATCTATTTATGAAATTTCAGGAAAAAAACAAAATGTATGCCTACCTGATAAATTTATTTCCAGATATGGAGAGTCCACAACGTCATCAATTACTAGTGGGAATATCACTCCTGGCCAGCAGGAGGAGGCAAAGTGCAACACAGCAAAGGTGTTAAGTGTCACTCCCCTACCCATAATCCCCGTCATTCGACCGAAGGGAAATGGATAAAGGAAAAACACAAAGATCTAGAGGTGCCTTAGGATTACTAAAAAAATAACCGTCTTAAATTAATTAAAGAGTGGGGTCGTGGACTCTCCATATCCGGAAAGAAATACATTTATCAGGTAAGCATACATTTTGTTTTCTTTCCTAAGATATGGAGAGTCCATGACGTCATTACTAGTGGGTACCAATACCCACTTTCTGACCTTTACACATTCCAGAGAAACAAACAAGCAGGGCAGAGGACTGGTGAAAATCTTTAGTCGCCTGAAGGTAGAATTTTAGAGCATGTACTACGTTTAAGTTGTGCAACAGACGTTCCTTATGAGAAAAAGGATTAGGACATAGAGAAGGAACAACAATTTCCTGATTAATATTTCTATCCAAAACTACTATAGGAAGAAAACCCAACCTAGTACAAAGAATCCTAGACCCTGTTCCCTTACAGAAACTGGAACCATCACCCACATGGAAGAAAGAATGCCTCTCTCTATCTGGTCTAAAGATAATCTTGATAGGTGAAACCTGCCCCTGGGAGGAAAAGTCTTGAATTCTATTTTGTAACCCTGAGATACTTTGTCCACGGCCCAAGGATCTGGGACATCTCGTACCCATGCTTGATAAAACAGAGAAAGCCTGCCCCCCACTTGATCCGATTCCGGACCAGGGGCAAATCCTTCATGCTCATTTAGAGTGAGGGTTTCTTTGATTGCTTCCCCTTGTTCCAAGACTGATTGGGTTTCCAAGAAGACTTGGACTGTTCCTGCTTGGAAGAGGTAGAGGAAGACTTTTCTTTGAAGTTACGAAAGGAACGAAAATTACTTTGATGTCCTTTAGGTCTATTTTTCTTGTCTTGTGGTAGAAAAGACCCTTTCCCACCAGTAACGTCAGAAATTAATTCTGCTAGACCAGGTCCAAACAAAGTCTTACCCTTGTAAGGAAGCGCTAGAAGCTTGGACTTAGACGTAACATCCGCTGACCAAGGTTTCAGCCACAACGCCCTGCAAGCTAGCACCGCAAAGTCAGATATCTTGGCTCCCAGTTTGATAATTTGCATAGTAGCATCAGAAATAAAGGAGTTGGTTAGCTTGAGAGCCTTAATCCTGTCTTGGATCTCCTCCAAAGGAGTCTCTACTTGAAGAGAATCAGACAAGGCATCATAGCAATAAGATGCTGCGCTAGACACAGTGGCAATACAAACTGCTGGTTGCCATTGAAGACCTTGATGAACATACATTTTCTTCAAATAAGCCTCAAGCTGTTTATCCATTGGATCCTTAACCCCTTAATGATCACAATGTACCCTGTATGTCACTGGTCGTTAAGGGTTTTTTTCCGGACATAATAGCACAAGTCCAGCAAGAACATGCTATTAATGCCCTCCCTCCAGCAGGCTTTGTGGAATAGAGCAGTCTCAACGCTGGTGGCAAGACCGCGCTATAAAACAATCAAGTCCCAAAAAAAGGCCAGTCACATACAGGGTACGTCGCTGGTCCTTAAGGGGTTAAAAGAGCAGCTATCCTTTATAGGAATAATAGTTCTCTTAGCCAGAGTAGAAATGGCCCCTTCTACTTTAGGCACAGTACGCCAAGAATCTTTAATGGAGTCAGTAACAGTAAACATCTTTTTAAAAACATGAGACGCGGAAAAAGGTATCTCTGGCCTCTGCCATTCCTGCGCAATAATCTCTGTAGCACGGTCTGGAACAGGAAACACTTCCACAGAGGAAGGAACATCAAAGCATTTATTAAGTTTCCTTGATTTCTAAGGGTTGACGACAGGCAGGTCGGAGTCGTCCAAAGTAGCCAAAACTTCCTTTAACAATACACAAAGGTGTTCAAGCTAAAATCTGAAGGATACTACTTCAGCATCAGATCAAGGAATTATACTGTCCGAATCTGAGATTTCACCCTCAGAGGTTACCGATGTATCCTCCTCATCAGACTTATGAGGAAGGGCAACCTGAGTAGCAGACGAACAAAAACCTTACTATCTGACTCTCTAATTTTCCTCTTGTGTTTTCCCTTTAGCATGGGAAAAGCAGATAATGTCGCAGATACTGCAGAAGATACATGTGCAGCAATATCTGCTGTCAAATAGACACCTCCAGGAGGCTGCGAGGAACTGCAGGGCACTATATGTGACGCCATAGAGGTTTGGGACGTAGCAGGAGAAAGCTGTGGTATTACCTGAACAGCATCATCCTGAGAGACATTAGGCTCAGCAAAAAGAACTTGATCTTTACATTGTAATGTCCTCTTAACACAAGAGGAACAAAATTGCATAGGGGTAACAATATGTGCCTCTAAGCACAATGGACATGAATTCATAATAGCAGATTCCTGTGTCAGACATGGCCCCAAACAACAGAAAAAAATAAATAATAAATCTGTCACTTTAAGAAAGACATTTTACTTTAAGACTAATATAAATATTCTCTTATAAGGATCACCTCTACATCTCAAGCTAGCTGAGGTGCTTCTACCTGACTGTCTACGAGAAAATCGTAGCTCCAAATTCCAAGCTGTTCTACCACTTGAAGAAAATATCAGGAGACTCCGAAACTGAAAGAAAACTGTGCCATGCACAAAAGCGCGCTTTTATGCTCTGAGTCAGTATAAAATAAAACTTCTAAGAAGCATTGGCCAGAAAAAACTGTTAGAACCACCAACAATTTCACACAAACGCAAATGCATAGGCTCAAAAGGAGGATCCTGCAAAGCCTTCAAAACCAAATTAAGACTCCAAGCAGGAGAGATTGATTTAACAGGCTTCATACGAACAAAAGGCTGAACAAAACAGTAAATATCAGGAAGTTTAGCAATCTTTCTGTGAAATAAAACAGAAAGAGCAGAGATTTGTCCCTTCAAAGTACTTGCAGACAAACCTTTAACCAAACCATCCTGAAGAAACTGTAAAATTCTAGGAATTCTAAAAGAAAGCCAAGAGAATATATGAGAAAAACACAATGAAATATAGGTTTTCCAAACCAGATAATAAATCTTTCTTGAAACAGACTTATGAGCCAGTAGCATAGTATTAATCATTGAGTCAGAGAAACCTCTATGACTAAGCACTAGGCGTTCAATTTCCATACCTTCAAATTTAGCGATTTGAGATCCTGATGGAAAAATGGCCCTTGAGACAGAAGGTCTGGCCTTAAAGGAAGTGGCCAAGGTTGGCAACTGGACATCTGAACAAGATCCGCATACCAAAACCTGTGAGGCCATGCTGGTGCTATCAGACAAACATGCGATTGTTCCAATATGATCTTGGAGATCACCCTTGGAAGTAGAACTAGAGGCGGAAAAATGTAAGCCGGTTGGTTAAACCAAGCAACTGCTAACGCATCCACCATCTCCGCCTGAGGATCCCTTGACCTGGAAAGGTACCTGGGAAACTTCTAGTTAAAATAGGAAGCCATCAGATCTATTTCGGGGAGACCCCACATCTGCACAATCTGACTAAATATATCTGGATGGAGAGACCACTCCCCTGGATGTAAAGACTGACGACTCAGATAATCCGCTTCCCAATTGTCTACACCTGGAATATGTATCACAGAAATTAGACAGGAGTTGGATTCCGCCCAAGAAAGTATCTAAGATAATTCTTTCATCGCTAAAGGACTGCGAGTACCCCCTTGATGATTGACATATGCCACAGTTGTGATATTGTCTGTCTGAAAATGAATGAATACTTCTCTCTTTAATAGCGGCCAAGCCTGAAGAGTCCTAAGAATAGAACAGAGTTCTAAAATATTGATTGGTAACCTCGCCTCGAGGATTCCAAACTCCTTGTGCTGTCAGAGACCCCCCAGACAGCTCCCCAACCTGTGAGACTTGCATCTGTTAAAATCACAGTCCAGGCAGGACGAACAAAAGAGGCCCCTTGAATAATCCGATGATGGACTAACCACCAGGACTGAGAGAGTTGACTGTTGGGATTTAAGTATATCAAATGTGATATCCGTGTATAATCCCTGGACCATTGATTTAGCATGCAAAGCTGCAGAAGTCTCATATGAAAACAAGCAAAGGGGATCGTGTCCGATGCTGAGGTCATGTGACCTAAAACTTCCATGCACATAGCCACTGAAGGGAATGATTGAGACTGAAGGTTTCAACAGGCAGAAACCAATTTCATTTGTCTCTTGTCTGTTAAAGACAAAGTCATGGACACTGAATCTATCTGGAAACCTAAAAAGGTGAGCCTTGTCTGAGGAATCAAGGAACTCTTTGATAAATTGATCCTCTAACCATGTCTTTGAAGAAACAACACAAGTTGATTTGTGTGAGATTCTGCTAAATGAAAAGATTGAGCCAGTACCAAGATATTGTCCAAATAAGGAAACACCGCAATACCCTGCTCCCTGATTACTGATAGAAGGTCACTGAGAACCTTCAAAAAGATTCTTGGAGCTGTTGCATTGTCTAGAAAAGAGAATCTCAGAAACCGATAGTGGGCTGGATGAATTGGAATATGAAGATACACATCATGTAAGTCTATTGAGGACATGTAATGACCTTGCTGAACAAAAGGCAGAATAGTCCTTATAGTCACCATCTTGAAAGTTGGGACTCTTACAAAATGGTCTGAAAGAATTTTCCTTCTTTGGACAATGAATAGATTTGAATAAAAACCCAGACCCTGTTCCAGAATTGGAACTGGTACAATCACTCCTGAAAGTACTAGATCTAAAACACACTTCAGAAAAGCCTGAGCTTTCACAGGATTTGTTGGAACGTGAGAGAGAAAAAATCTTCTCACAGGTCGTCTTATTCTGAAACCTATTCGATACCCCTGGGAGACAATATTCTGAATCCAATGATTCTGAATGGAACCTGCTCAAACATCTTGAAATAACTTCAATCTGCCCCCCACCAGCAGAACTGGATCGAGGGCCGCATCTTCATGCAGTCTTGGGGGCTGGCTTTGGTTTCTTGAAAGGCTTGGATTTATTCCAACTCGAAGATGGCTTCCAATTGGAGCCAGAGTCTTTAGGGGAAGAAATGGTTTTCTGTTCTCTATTCTGACGAAAGGAACGAAACCGATTAGACACTTTAGATTTGCCTTTAAGACTTTTTATCTTAAGGCAACCCCCCCCCAGTAATAGTGTAAATAACTGAATCCAATTAGGAACCAAACAAATTACCCTGTAATGAAAGAGATAGTAACCTAGATTTAGATACCACGTCAGCATTCCACGATTTGAGCCATAAAGCTCTTCTAGCTAAAATAGCCAAAGACATAGATTTAACATTAATCTTGATGATATCAAAAATAGAAGCACAGATAAAATGATTAGCATGTTGAAGCAAACGAACAATGCTATGCAAATAAGAGTCTTTTTCCCGTTGTGCTAAGCTATCCAACCTAAAAAGTTAATGCAGCCACAACATCAGCCATAGAAATGGCAGGTCTGAGCATATAGCCAGAATGCAAATAAGCTTTCCTTAGATAAGTTCAATCTTCCTATCTAAAGGATTCTTAAAAAATGTATTATCTTCCATAGAAATAGTAGTACGTTTAGCAAGAGTAGAAATAGCCTCATCAACCTTAGGGATTTTTTCCCAAAACTCTAATTTAGCCACTGGCAAAGGATACAACTTTTTAAACCTTGAAGAAGGAACAAAAGAAGTACCAGGCTTAGACCATTCCTTAGCAATCACATCAGAAATAGCATCAGGGACAGGAAAAACCTCAGGAGTAGTCACAGGAGGTTTATAAACAGAAGTTAAACGTTTACTGGATTTATTATCAAGAGGACCAGGCTCCTCAATATCCAAAGTTATTAACACTTCTTTTAACAAAGAACGAATATACTCAATCTTAAAAAGATGAGATGACTTATCAGTGTCAATGTCTGAAGTAGGATCTTCTGAGTCAGAGAGATCCTCATATTAGGAGTATATATGAGTATTTTGCCGGTCATTACAAATTTCATCAGTATTATGAGAAGTTTTAAAAGACCTTTTACATTTATTTGAAGACGGTAAAGCAGCCATAGCCGCCTGTATCACATCAGCAATATAATTTTTCATATCAACAGGGATATCCTGTACTTTAGATGTTAAAGGAACAACAGATACTGTACTAGCACTAATAGAAACCTTTTCTGCATTCAAAAGCTTATCATGACAACTGTTAAATACTACAGCTGGAGATATAATCTCCACTAGCTTACAACAGATACACTTAGCTTTGGTAGAATTGTGTTCAGGCAGCATGGTTCCTACAGCAGCTTCTGAGACAGGATCAGATTGAGACATCTTCTAAAATGTAAAAAAAAGAAAAATAACATTAAACAAAAATATCTTATTTCCACATATAGCAGTTTCAGGAATGGGAAAAAATGCAAATGCTAAAATTGGCAAAAAAAGCAAATAGCTTAATCCTCTGAGCATAAAGAAGGCAAGGAGCATATAGGAAGTGAGGTAAAATAAAACTTAATTTTTTTGGCGCCAAGTATGATGCACAGCGCAAAAGGAAGCCGAGAAATTTTTGCCATCAACACACACCCGGAAATGACGCAACTCGCGTCAAACACAATTTCACGCCAAACAACCTAGCGTCGACTAAGACGCAGGAAATGACAAACTTGTGTCATGATAGACGCACATTCGCGCCCAAAAATACTCGCGCCAAGAATGACGCAATAAATAACAGCATTTTGAAGCCTCGCGAGCCTAATTTGCCCGCAAGTTTTCCAAGAAAAAACAAGTCAAATTTGAAAAAAAAAAATAGTGCAATAGTAATAAAAATGACATAATCCCATTAAAATTTATATATACATAATAGGAAAGGAAAGTAGCACTTCATTAGGTAAAATATATCACAATAAATGAGTCCACAATACGAAAGCTAGGACAAACAGTCCGTTGGATAAATAATATAGTGAAATGTAATCCCAGCTGACAACGATGGGCTCTCAGTGATCAGGAAACTTTTTCCTTTCTTCCAAAAGCGGCAGGCAGATCTGTATAGGTTGAAAACAAACAAAGGCGACCAATGTGTGTATCCACAGCAATAATGCCCAAACATGCAGCAATATTCTATACACAGGGTACTCACACTCTTGCCGAGCACACCAATCTGCTTGTAGAAACAGACTGGTTGTCAGAGCAAACCAGCTTGCTCTCTCCGGTAAACACTCTCCTTGCAGCGGTCAGATGATGACAGGCTCACTGGCTCTTCCACAGCGGTATGGTAATGAGAAACTCACTTCTTAAGGAATTGCAAACAATGATATAAAAACAAATCCTTTAATCATTGATAAAACAAAAGTCCTTATAATACAAGTGAGTGAACAAAGTAAATAAGTGATATTTACTACGCATTTCTCGGCTCACTTGGCCGTTTCCTCAGGCATAATTAAACAAGCTTTTAAACCGGCTATATATTGCCGCTCATTACCAAACCTATAGTTACTCCCTCCCCCTTCTTTTGCTTGGGGGTGTGTAAAATCGAACCAATAGCTACCTGTTCTCCTCAGACCTATACAAAACTAATATAGTTGTGTTATCCTATTAACAATAAAAGTATGATATCTCATGTATTGATCAATGTCCCTGTATTGAACTCCGCACATCAATATACATATACAGTATTATGATAAAACCTATAACACACATCACCGCGGTCAAATGCCGGCCCTGTTGTAATATAGTGAGTTTTTAAAAGTTGCATATAGTAACACCAGCTGTGAGCAACCTCTAACACTCGTACAGATAACATGAAAAGCTGATTTTATTCACCGCGACAATGATCACCATTAGCCTCCAATGTAAAACCAGAGTTATATTTTCAACTAAGACACTTTAAATTATATATAGACATAGAGCAGTCTAGAAACATAGTTATTAGATTACTAATACTGCAGAATGCCTTAAATCATATCGCCACCTTAAAGGTATATACATCGCACAAAATTGTTGTTAAATACATAGACAAATGCGATGTTGGGGCTAGATTGCTCTATATTTGTAGACACAATCATGATTCGTACAGAAAACTCCAATAATATGACAGTGCACTATAAAGTTAATTGTCCGTTATACTTATATGTTAAACTCAAGATACTAGCTGACGGACAGTGAAGATCAAAGAAATATAACAAAATTATATAAACTACATAAATACAAATGGGATATATTACCCTAACTACTAACGCACTAAATAATGTGTCGAGATATAGACCACCTATATGTGGATAACAAGAAAATAAAATTATAACAGAAGGAGTGAAAGTTATATAATCGACTTACTGAATAGTGATATTGGTGTATGTATCCTATAAGTGTGCTAGTGTGTTGCCTCAATGTAAATGAATAATAATAAGTGAAATATGGACTATTCGGGAATAGTTAAATTAATAAAAAATTGATAATTATTATAACGGATCATAATAAGTGACTCACTAACTAATGTAGATAGTTATATATGCTAGATAAATGTGTAATTAAAATAATGTGTGCACAAACTCTAAATCTATGTGTAAGATGTGACGTGATTGGTGATAAAAAAAGTACTATAAATAACGACTTATATGTACACTCAGTAAAAATATATACAGATTATATATAATTATTTAAAGTCGGGTGTTGGATCCATCTGATCCGGTAGCTCTAGTCAAACTAGCATTAGATGTGTATGCTATTTTCCATAATAATAATGAGTGTTACCCTATTGGGAAGTAATGGAATGAATAATATAAAATTATAATAATTAAAACACTATTTATTAAAAATAGTGATGAAAATAGAATTAATGTGAAATAGTAGTCAGTGATACGAGAACTAATGGTCTGTGAAAACCTGTGCATATGTGACTATGTAGCAAGTAATGCATAGAGACTAATAATACCCTCTGTATGTGATATATATCGTGAATAACTACACAATATAAAGTATAAATATTATGTGTGTAATTGTATGATGTCGAATATTCCATCAATTTTAGAAAAAAGTGCTATTGTCATACCGACTTGATATGTGACTACACCCAATATATAATCTCAATAGGATGTGCGTAATTAATGATGTCAGATATTAAATCTATAAGAAATAATACTATAATCCTACTGATATAATGTGTAAATGGAGTTTGCGACTGTGACAATCATGATGATAGAATTATCATGAAGTGACCCTACCTGACGACACCAGGACTAACCTTTGCTAAGCCTTATGGATGTGGAAAACTAAATAAGAAACTAAAAATAAAATCACTAATACAAACATGATGAAGTTAATAATAATGAAGTTGTTAAAAAAAATAAAAAAAATTTTTTTTTTAAAAATGGACAAATTACTAGACCAAGATCTGGTGATTTGGACGTGTGATAAAAAGAGCCTAAGTATATTGTGATGGACATCAATAATATATAGAAATCCTCTGGCTCCTAATGTGAAAGTGATCTCTGGGCTTATTCTATTCAGAAATATATCCGCCAGTACTTGCAAATACACTTCCGAATAGAATTAAAACATAATGTATGTAAAGGAGTATGTAAACAAACTACATGCATAAACCTACATAAAAAACAAACAAACAAAAAAAAAAAAACTAAATGAATGGTCCCACACGGGTGGCCCCCAGGGTTTAAAGTGGGAATATTTCCACATACTTGCAGGGATAATAGGAAACAATTGCTCTCAAAACGCTGCAGAGTCTATAACCTCATTGAGCCCATCAGGGAACAGGGAACCAAATTTATGGATCCAATAAGTCTCCCTTTGGCGCAGCTTATTGAATCCGTTATATCTATTGGAACAAGGAATGCTTTCTAAAGGTGTGATCTTGAAACTGCAGTGTTCCCCATTGTGTTCTTGGCTATAGTGTCTGGATACACTATGTTTATATGATTTTTTTTTTCTCCATCTGGTGCGAATGTTACGTGTTGTACGCCCTAGGTACTGAACCCCACACTTGGACAACACATAAATGACATATGCTGAACTGCAAGTAAGGTATTCTCCTATTTGGAAAAATTCCCCAGTAGTATTTGCTTTTATATTTTTGGCACATGTATCATCACGATTTCCCACACCTATAGGTGCCTTTATGACTTACTCCATTATTAAATGTATTCCTGATCGCTTTTTTAGATATTACCACTTTACTTGGAGCCAAAGATTGTTTTAGATTGGGTGCTCTTCTATAAACAATACTGGGATAAGCACTTAAATTTCTCTTGAGTATAGGGTCTTGAGTAGAATGGGCCAACGTTTCTGTAGAGTTTTTCTGATCACCTTGAAATTTGAATTATATTGAGTAACAAACAATGGTTGTTCTATGTCACTAGTGGATTTACTTTTGCTAGTTTTCTGTGGTTTCTTTTTTGTTGTTGGACTCTAATATAGTAGATCTATCCATCCTACAAGCTTTTTTATATCCATTGTCAATGATCTCAGAAGGATACCCTTTTTCTTTAAATTGTTCTATTAGAATTTTAGATTGTTCATGGAATTTATCTTCTGAACTACAATTTCTTTTAATACGACAAAATTGACTAAATGGAATATTATTTTTCAATTGCTGATAGTGATTACTTGCATAATGTAAAACATTGTTGCAGTCAACTGTTTTAAAATAAGTACAAGTAGAAATATTGTGGTCCTTATCCCAGGTTAGTGTTAGATCTAAAAATTCAATAGTGTCTGGTTGTACATTGGAGGTAAACTGGATACCCATTTCATTATCATTCAAATGTGAACAAAACGAGTGTGCCCCTTCAACAGTCCCCTTAAAAACAAATAAAAAGATCATCAATGTAACGGCCTTAGAACACCAGGTTGTCCCACCAGTTTGAGTTATAAATATATTTATCTTCGAAATAACCTATAAAGAGATTTGCAAAACTGGGGGCAAACCTGGTGCCCATGGCCATACCTTTAATTTGTAAATAAAACTTGTCTAAAAATTTAAAATAGTTATGTTCCTTCTGTGTAGCAGGCATAAATAGTTCATCCTCCAAATAATGTTGGACTGTAAACAGCCCCAATTCATGAGATATGTTCGAATACAGGGCACTGACGTCTGCAGTTACCCAAATAGCATCTTGATCACATTTAACTTCTTTAAGTTTTTGTATCAAATCCGTAGTATCACGGATGAAAGATGGAAGATTTTGGACATACCTTTGCAAGTAACTATCTATATATTTGGATAGTTTATCGGTCAAACTATTAATGCCTGCAATAATCGGCCTACCCGGAGGTCTTACAGGATCTTTGTGAATCAGATGGTAAGTAGTAAGGGACTGACGGGTGAATGGGAGTAAGATGCCTCCTCTCCTTTGAACTTAAAATTCCCTCACTACTACCAAATTCAAAAATCTGTACAAGTTTCTTTAAAAATGTTTGTGAGGGATCTGTATCCAGTTTTCTATAATATTCACTGTTGTGAAGGATCTTTTGTGCTTCACTACCATAAAAAAAAAAGTTTCCTGATCACTGAGAGCCCATAGTTGTCAGCTGGGATTACATTGGACTATATTATTTATCCAACGGACTGTTTGTCCTAGCTTTCGTATTGTGGACTCATTTATTGTGATATATTTTACCTAATGAGGTGCTACTTTCCATTCCTATTATGTATATATAAATTTTAATGGGATTATGCCATTTTTATTACATGTTTTATTAAGTATATGGTCAGCTTAGGACCTAGTAGCGCCCTCTGGTGTGTTTTTTTGCACTATTTTTTGATCTTTTACATACATAGCTCTCTGACTTTATGGTTTGAGAGGTGCAGCTAAAGTTACTTTTGTAGTTTGATTTTATATTTTTATCTTTTTTTACCATCATTATCTCTAATTATATATTCCTCGTAAGGGATCTGTTAATGTTGGATTGGTTTTACCATTGTGCTATTTTTTATCTTATCTATTCAGCTCATATAGCAGCATCTGAGCTGATTTTTTAATTGCGTGTTGTTCTTAATTGCTTGTACACATTATACATTGTCTCATAGCGCCCTCTAGTGGTTTAGTCACATAGAATTTGAAAAAAAGTCTATACCCCAGGTAAGACAAACTTCCTAAACATGATTCCCATAACAAAACTGCTGGACTGCAAAGGGAAATTGCACATAGACCTGACTCATGGCAAATATAAGTAAAATACATATATTTAAAACTATTATATTAATTAACTTTATATTAATACTGTACATAAAGCGCCAAACCATAGCTGAGTGTGTCTTAAAATAATGATACATACTTACCTAAAGACACCCATCCACATATAGCAGATAGCCAAACCAGTACTGAAAACTAACAGCAGAAGTAATGCTAAATAAGAGTATATCGTCGATCTGAAAAGGGAGGTAGGAGATGAATCCCTACGACCGATAACAGAGAATCCTTGAAAAGATTTCCCGTGAGGAAAACCATAAAATCAATAGGCGATACTCTCTTCACATCCCTCTGACAAACACTGTACTCTGAGAGGAATTGGGCTTCAGAATCTTTAGAAGCGCTTATCACAGAAGAAATCATAAAAATCAAGCACAAACTTACTTCACCACCTCCATAAGAGGCAAAGTTTGTAAAACTGAATTGTAGGTGTGGTGAGGGGTGTATTTATAGACATTTTAAGGTTTGGGAAACTTTTCCCCTCCTGGTAGGATTGTATATCCCATACATCACTAGCTCATGGACTCTTGATAATTACATGAAAGAAATTGGAAAAACATAAATTATGCTTACCTGATTATTTTATTTCCATAGTGGGGATGATAGTCCACGGCTTCATTCATTACTTGTGGGAATTAAGAATCTGGCCACCAGGAGGAGGCAAAGACACCCCTGCCAAAGGCTTAAATACCTCCCCCACTCCCCTCATCCCCCAGTCATTCTGCAGAGGGAACAAGGAACAGTAGGAGAAATATCAGGGTATAAATGGTGCCAGAAGAATATATTAAATTTAGGGTTGCCCATCGGAGAAACGGGCAGGGGCTGTGGATTCTCCTCCCCACGATGGAAATAAAATTATCAGGTAAGCATAATTTATGTTTTCCATCTAAAGGGGAGGAGAGTCTATGGCTTCATTTATTACTTGTGGGAACATATACCCAAGCTTTTAGAGGACACTGAATGAAACTGGGGGGGTAAAAGGCAGACACTTAATCTGACGGCACCACAGCCTGTAGAACCTCTCTCTCAAAAACAGCTTCCACAGAAGCAAAAACGTCAAGTTTGTTAAACTTAGTGAAGGTATGCAAGGAGGACCAGGTAGCCGCCTTGCAAATCTGCTCCATAGAAGCCTCATTTTTGAAGGCCCAAGGTGAAGCTACCGCTCTAGTGGAATGAGCCATAATCCTCTGAGGAGGCTTATGTCCTGCTGTCTCATAGGCCAAGCGGATCAAGCTCCTCAGCCAAAAAGGCAAAGAAGTAGCAGAAGCCCTCTGACACCCTGCGCTTCCCTGAATATTCGACAAAAAGTGATTTAGGTTGTCTGAAATCCTTTTGTGGCCTGAAGATAGAACTTCAAAAGCACGAACCACATCCAGATTATGAAATAACCTCTCCTTAGGAGAAGAAGGGCTAGGACATAAAGAAGGAACAACTATCTTCTGATTGATGTTACGGTTAGACACTACCTTGGGGAGAAACTCCAAGCCTGTGCGAAGGACAGCCTTATCCGCATAAAGCACCACATAAAGGGGGTTCATATTGCAAGGCCGCCAGCTCAGAGACTCTGCGTGCCGATGCAATGGCCAACATAAAGAGAACCTTCCATGAGAGATCTTTTATGTCAAGAGAATGCATAGGCTCAAACGGAACCCTCTGTAAGACCTTAAGTACCAAGTTTAATCTCCAAAGGGGAGAAGCTTGCCTAAAAACAGGCCTGATTCAAAACAGGGCCTGAACAAAAGATTGGATGTCAGGGAGATCAGCGAGTCTCCTATGCAACAGAACAGATAAAGCCGAAATATGTCCTTTTAGGGAACTAGCAGCGAGACCCTTCTCCAATCCCTCTTGGATAAAGGACAAAATCCTGGATACCCTCACCTTGCACCAAGGGTATCCATGACTAACATCAGGACAAGTAAGTCCTCCACACGTTATGATAGATGCGTAGAGTTACCGCCTTTCTTGCCTGAACTAGAGTGTCAATCACATTCTCAGAGAAACCCCGTTTTGCCAAGACTAAGCGTTCAATCACTACGCAGTCAGATTCAGAGAATCTAGATTTTGATGTTGAAAAGGACCCTGCTCAAGCAGATCCCTGCGACAGGATAACCTCCACGGCGAAGAGGATGACATCCCCACCAGATACGCAAACCACGTCCTCCTCGGCCACGAGGGAGCAATCAGAATGGAGGACGCTCTCTCCCGCTTTAAACGAGTCACTACACGAGGAAGTAACAGTAACGGAGGAAATATGTATACTAGACGGAACCCCCAAGGCATCGCCAATGCGTCTATGGGGTCCCTCGACCTCGTTCCGTATAGGGGAAGCTTGCAATTGAACATGAGATCGATCTCCGGCGACCCCCATCTGAGACAGATCTCCGCAAACACTATGGGGTGAAGAGACCATTCCCCCGGATGAACAGTCTGCCTAATGAGAAAATCCGCTTCCCAGTTGTCCACACCCGAGATGTGGATCGCAGAGAGCGAACAATTGTGGGTCTCTGCCTACTCCAGGATTCGAGACACCTCCCTCATTGCCAAGGACCCTCCTCGTGCCCCCCTGGTGGTTGATGTAAGCCACCAAGGTAATGTCTGTCTGGAACCTGATAAAGCTGAAGTCCCCCCATGCCCTCAGAGCATTGTAGATCGCTCAAAGCTCCAGAATATTTATTGGAAGAAGAGACTCTAAGCAAGACCACTTCCCCTGTGCCATCCTGGCACCCCAAAGAGCTCCCCATCCCGCCAGACTCACGTCCGTGGTCACAATCTCCCAGGACAGTTTCAGGAAGGATGCCCCCATGGACAGGTGATCCGGGCGGATCCACCAGGAAAGGGAAATCCGAGTCCGCGCATCTATGTATATCAGCTGTGACAGATCGGAATGATCGCCGTTCCACTGTCTCAACATGCACAATTGAAAAGGTCTGAGATGAAACCTTGCAAATGGAATGATGTCCATGCTGGAGACCATGAGTCCAATCATTTCCATGCATTGAGCTATGGATGGTCTCACTGTAGACAGAAGGGCAAGACATGTAGACACCATCTTTGTGCTTTGCTTGTCCGTGAGAAAGATTTTCATGAACACAGAGTCTATGATTGTGCCCAAGAACTCCACCCTGGTACTGGGAACCAGAGAACTCTTGAGGTTGACCCTCCAACCGTGAGATTGAAGTAACTGCTGCAGGACCCTGTTGTGGGCCTCTGCCAGATGGAATGACGGCACCTGAACCAGATTGTCGTCCAGGTAGGGCGACACCGCGACGCCCTGGGATCTGGCTACTGCTAGAAGGGGCTCAGGACATTTGTAAAGACTCTTGGGGCCATTGCCAGACCGAAGGGGAGAGCCGCGAACTGGAAATGCTGATCCAGAAAAACAAATCTGAGGAACCTGAAATGGTCCCTGTGAATCAGAACATGAAGGTAGGCATCCTTTAAGTCTATAGAGGCCATTAGCTGCCCCTCTTGAACTAGGGGCAGAATGGATCTGATCGTTTCCATTTTGAAAGATGGAACGGACAGGAACTTGTTTAAACCTTTGAGGTCCAGAATCGAGCGGGACGTGCCCTCCTTCTTCGGGACCACGAACAAAATGGAGTAATACCCTAGACCCCTTTCTGCATGGGGTACTGGTACGATAACAGAGAACAATTAAAATCTAAAGCGCCAGTACAGGCAAAATATACCCAAGAAAAAGAGAGCATGCAATTTAGTGTTTATATAAAAAATAATTTATCCTTCAACAAATGTCACAAAAAGAACCTAAAAATAAAAATATGTATAACATGAGATGAAAATCTCCTAGGTATAAATTAAATCTTATACAAGAATTCAGACAATAAAATATGTGATTGGCCAATCTCTATTAAAATGTGAGTAATCTATAAAAGCATTTACACAAGGAAAATTACACATATATTGTAGGTTACTAATGTAAGCAACTAGAACTGTATGTATTAGAATATCAAGCAATTTGTAACACAATATCTATCATCAAATTATCTACTGATAATCTAAGAGTATGTGCGCTAAGTGCATAAACCAAATAGCTTCCGTTAAATATGGCTAAGTCAGCATATCAGTAAAATGTCCACAAAGGTGCAGATGAATATGAGTGATTTACTGGTATCCGTGATTCCTTTAGTGTAGCACAGTGTTTTTTAGTGCTCTAATGGATCCACTAGAAACTACAGGTACCTTTTTAAGTGATCCTTTTAAGTTCAGCTCTTTTTACGTTCAGCTCTTAGAATGGAATGAGCTGTCTTCTTTGTCCGATGTCACCTTTTAGAAGAAAATGCCTCCAAAATAAGACAAGCAGTGTAACTGTTTTTGCTGATCTTGAAGCCGCGCTGTAAACCCCAGCTACAAACACTTCTGTCTCTTGCTCAGTTCTCGCCTATACCGGTTAGGGCGCTGATTAGCTTAGTATTATGGGAGTGTCTGGTTTGAGCTGTGGGGTGCCGGCTCTACAGCTGATCCTTTCTTTTCTTCCTCTTGATGCACACTAGGAGATCCGCAATGCGTTTCCGCTGAAATTACTTCAGCCTTTGTCAAGCTTTGATGATGATATTGTGTTACAAATTGCTTGATATTCTAATACATACAGTTCTAGTTGCTTACATTAGTAACCTACAATATATGTGTAATTTTCCTTGTGTAAATGCCTTTATAGATTACTCACATTTTAATAGAGATTGGCCAATCACATATTTTATTGTCTGAATTCTTGTATAAGGTTTAACTTATACCTAGGAGATTTTCATCTCATGTTATACATATTTTTATTTTTAGGTTCTTTTTGTGACATTTGTTGAAGAATAAATTATTTTTTATATAGACACTAAATTGCATGCTCTCTTTTTCTTGGGTATATTTTGCCTGTACTGGCGCTTTAGATTTTAATTGTTCTCTGTTGTCCTTTCCCCTGGGGATTTAGGAGAAATATCCCCTTAAATCTTAAAGCATATATACCCTAACCTTTGCGCAGTCTGTATAACCTTTTGTAGATTGTACTGGTACGATAACCCCTAGAGCGGAGAGATCCCGCACACAACCCAGAAAGGACTCTTTTTTTCCGGCCTTGAAGACAGGTTTGACAGAAGGAATCTGCCCCTGGGCGGAGAGGACTTGAACCCTATCCTTTAGCCCTCCAGAACCCAGGGTTCTAAACATCCTGCAACCAGTCGTCTAAGAATAGAAACAATCTGCCCCCCACTCGGTAAGCAGACCAGTCAGGGGCCGCCCCTTCATGCAGACTTAGTCTCAGCTGGCTTTTTGTTCTGCTTAGACTTGTTCCAAGCTTGGGCAGGCTTCCAGGCACCCTTTGGTTGGTCAGCTTTTGCTGTGGGCTGTCGGCGATGCGCCTTATCCCCACGAAAGGGACGAAAATTAGAACCCTTAGGTTTTGCCTTCTTATCCTGGGGAAGGAAGGCACCCTTGCCCCCTGTAGCCGTGGATATGATAGAATCCAGACATGGGCCGAATAGGACTTTGCTCTTAAAAGGCAAAGACAGCAGCCTTGTCTTAGAGGTCATGTCCGCCGACCAAGATTTTAGCCACAGAGCCCTGCGTGCTAGAACCGAAAAACCTGATACTTTAGCATTCAGGTGGCTAATCTGCATATTAGCTTCACAAATGAAGGAATTGGCCACCTTTAGGACCTTAATCCTTTCCTGCACTTCCTCAAAAGAGGGTTCACCCTCAATCATATCAAATAAGGCATTGCACCAATATGACGCAGCTCCAGCAACTGCGGCGACCGCCGCTGTCGATTAAACAACAAACCCCATGTGTTGAAACATCTTTCGTAACATGGTTTTCCAACATTTTATCCATAGGCTCCTTGAACGAAGAACTATCCTCTAAAGGAATCGTTGTGCGCTTAGCGAGTGTGGAGATGGCCCCTTCCACCTTGGGAATGGTCCCCCACAACTCCAGCTGGGCCTCCGGGACGGGGAAAAGCTTTTTAAAGGGACAGTCTAGTATAAATTAAACTTTCATTATTCAGATAGGACTTTTAATTTTAAATCAACTTTCCAATTTACTTTTATCATCAAATTTGCTTTTTTCTTAGTTTAAACTAAATATAGGTAGGCTCATATGCTAATTTCTAAGCCTTTGAGGGCTGCCTCTTATTACACGCTTTTTAAATCTCTTTTCAACACAAAGAGACAGAAAGTACATGTGGGCCATATAGATAACACTGTGTTCAGGCACAGAAAGTTATTTAAGATCTAGCACATTACAATGCTAAAGTTAAGACAATAGATAATAAACAGTCACAGTCATGTGATCAGGGGGCTGGAATAAGGTTCCTAGATACAAGGTAATCACAGAGGTAAAAAGTATATTCATATAAACTGTTGGTTATGCAAAACTGGGGAATGGGTAATAAAGGGATTATCTATCTTTTAAAACAATAACAATTCTATGGTAGACTGTCCCTTTAAAATGAGAAGAGGGGGAAAAGGAAGAAAATAACTACTCCCACTTGACAGGAACCGGGAAACTCTGGGAAACCACCCTGTCCTCGTAGACCTTATCTAAATTAGGAATGGAGGGCTCTTCTGGAAGTTTTGGTTCCGGAACCTCTAAAGTAGCCAGTACTTGCTTTAGTTTAGCTTAGCAGAACATGGCAAAGCATGGATCACCTTAGCGACTGCCATTTCAAGCTGATCCGCAAAATCAGGTGGCCAAGCAATCTCCCCCGAAGGGGTAACAGTCGGACCCTGGGGCGCTGCATGTGGGATAGGGGACGCCATTAGCGAATGCACCTCATGGGACGGTGACCCCTCAGAGATGGACGGCTCAGTAGTGCTAGACATTCTCTTATGTTTGGAAGTCATAGCCTTCTCAAGGCATGTGGAACACAGTTGCTCAGGCTGATCTACGAAAACCTCACAATAAACACAGGTATAAGACTTGGTTAAAGAGGGAGAACCCTCTAACGCGTCAAAATCCTCCATAGCTTTTTAAAAAAAGATAAGACAGGCACCTTTATAACCACCAATGGCCGGGGCACTCACCACCTCCTATGACCCGTACTGCAGAAACCGTTCGTCTACTCCGTTGCAGATCAGTCCGGAAGTGAAGAGGCCCCACCTGGTCACAAGGATGTCTACGCAGGACCGCCCCTGCCGAGGAGAAAACACTCCAAAAAAGACTGCGTGAAAACTTCCGGAAGAGAACCTGCCAGTTCCACAAAAAATGCCAGAGCTGCGTCCTTGCACATAACACAGCCATCACACAACAACCCCCCCCTGTTCAATAATCCCCATATAGGAATATTAACCCATGATTCTATAAAGATAAAGGCGCAACACTGTGTCCCTGTCTTCTGTGTTATCACAATATAAAAAATGAAACAATCTTACCAGAATCTACGCTGTGGAACAGGAACACAGCCCTTCAAGTGTTATAGGTTTTAGCAGCGCTCCTGACATGGACTTGAAATCTGCGAAACTCGTCAACGCCAATTGCTGTAGGAGCTGTTAATATGAGTCGGGATGGGGTCGCAAAGGGAAGTTCCCTCTGCATCTCCGGACTCTAACGTACACCCAGGCCCTCAACCGAGAAGCTTGAAGGGCTACTTAAACTCCTGTCCCATAGCAAAGGGTAGAACCCCTCATAAGAGACCTCCAATTTTCCGGCACCTCTCTGCCACCTCCTGTGACGAAAGGCAAAGAATGACTGGGGGATGAGGGGAGTGGGGAATGTATTTAAAGGGACACTCAAGTCAAAATGAAACTTCATGATTCAGATAGAACAGCAATTTTAAACAACTTTCCAATTTACTTCCATTAACAAAATGTGCACAGTCTTTTTATATTTAGACTTTTTGAGTCACCAACTCCTACTGAGCATGTGCATGAATTCACAGCATATACGTATATGCATTTGTGATTGGCTGATGGCTGTCACATGATACAGGGGGAGTGGAAATAGACATAACTTTGCAATCTATTTTACAAAAATCTACTACTCATTTGAAGTTCAGTGCTATTGCATTGTCTTCTTATCATGCATTTGTGGATTATGCAAATCTACAGTGTTGACTGGTCCTTTAAGCCTTTGGCTGGGGTGTCTTTGTCTCCTCCTGGTGGCCATGTTCTTAATTCCCACAAGTAATGAATGAAGCCGTGGACTCTACTCCCCTTTAGATGGAAACTGCTTGGTATTAATTTGGATATACCCAAATATCAGACAATCTTAGGAAACCCAGAGTTTCAAAATGGTACACAGGATGCCATATTCCGCAGCTGGCAGAAAAAGGGCCTGACCTTTTTGCATCAAGTTATAGATCAGGACTTGCATAACATTAAAACATTGGATACATTAAAGCAGGAATTTAAACTTGAGCATCGTGATTTTTACGCTTATCTGCAAGTAAGGCATTATGTGTTTAGCAAGGCTACTGTTCTTTCCTGGAGATGGACATGGGGGAAGCTAGATGGATGGCCAGTGTTGGCTAAGAATGGTATGTTTTCAATTTCTAATTGGTACAACATTTTAGCTTCACAAAGGGGGTGATATGAATTTAACGGACATAGCTGTGAAATGGGGGAACTTAATTTTGGGAAGTAATATCTCGGCGAACTCTATAAAATGATCTATAAATAAAATATCACAGATTACGATTTCTGCATACTGGAGAGAGACCCATTTGAAATTACTATACCGTACCTGAAAAAGGGATATACTGTAAATGGTATAATCCTAAATTCATTAAATGCCCAAAGTGTGCATTAATTGCAGCCGAGTTAATCCACATGATATGGTCATGCCCAAAAATATGACGGTTATGGTTTAGACTAGATCACTGGATTTCAAGAACTCTTAATATTACGGGGAACTGCATTTCTGTAGAGGATGTAATCTTCTTGAGGAACCAAGATCCAACGTTAGTTAATAGTAGAATCATCAACTTAATAATTGTAGCTACTAGGAATGTAATCCTCAAGAGATGGAAAAATAAAAGATCCCCAAGTATATATGGGATCAGGAATTATCTAAAAAAGTATTGTATTATAGAACAATTAGATACCGACATGAACTCAGAAATAGACAGTTTCATTTTTTTAAAAGATGGGCACCGCTCATAAAGACATTACCACAAAAGGAAATAGATTACTTGATCTACCACTTTAGAAATTCTGAGATAGTTTTATTAAATATTTGTTAAAAAACTGGTGATAAGATTAAAAATCCGTCTTCCCTTTTTTTTTTTTTTTTTCTTTCTTATTTCATTCCGGGGAGGGGGGAGAGGGAGCTGAGTAGAGTACAGTAACAATGCTCTAGGGTTCTGCACTTTATAGGCCCAATGATCATCTTAGTTTTTTCTTTTTCTTTTGTTTTCTATAAGCCTTGAGTTATGGTTTTTTGGTATTGGTTCATACATTAGAATGTATGAAACTAGTATGAAGTAGTAGGGTGACGCATCTGTTTAAATATAGTTTTGTTTTTTTTACAGAAATAAAAGGTACATTATAGAGGTCTAGGTTGGACCTCTTAAAGAACAAGGGAGAAAATATTGAGGTAAATATAAAATCTTTATTTGCACTTAGGTATATCAATGTATGTTTAAATAGACAATACATTCTTTTGAATTTTTGAATATTAAATATGACCTGATCATTTGCTATGTTGATGTTGTCATGTAGAACTTTTTGCTTTATTATGTATGTAATTTTTATTATCCAAAAAAAAATAAAAAAATTGCATGCTCTATCTGAATCCTGAAAGAAAAAAATTTGGGTTCAGTGTCCCTTTAATAAAGGATAACTATGTTCCCAAAATGAATTGCAGTTATAATGTTGCTAAGTGCAAGCCTCCATTACCTAGAAGACAAGATGCACTTACCTGCAATCAGGCTGTCCGGCAGGGAGACAGCTCACAAGGTATGAGAGGACACACACTCCTCACAGAGACCTGTAGAAAAAGAGAGAACAGAGCAAACTTACTCTGGCTTTCTATACTAGGGAAGCAATATGTTAGGAAAATGCAGCAAGGCCCACCGTGCAAGTTCCTAACTGCTTTAAAGCCACCACTACTCTACTGAAGAGATTCATGTGGACTACAGCTATACCCAAAATCTTGCTTGTAGCGAAAATAAAACCAATTTTCTTCGGACACCAAACTACACCTCCTCCATTTAACAGAGGCAAAGAGAATGAGTGGGGATTATGGGTAGAGGAGTGACACTTAACACAGCTATGCTGTGGTGCTCTTTGCCTCCTCCTGCTGGCCAGGAGTGATATTCCCACTAGTAATTGATGACATTGTGGACTCTCCATATCTTAGGAAAGAAAAAAGTATCTTGGTTCAGTTGCTTCAGTTTAATTCATCAAATGCTTCCTTTTTAAGGAGGACAAACAAATGTTTAAAATTTCTTTCACTGCCCATTTGCATTGAATGGGGGATCATATGATGCATATTAGACTTGTAAGGGAAAAAATGTTCAATAAAAATCCCTTTTCTCCCATACCATATTTTTTAATTTTTGCGTAAATCTAATTATATATACTGAAGCTGTGTGGTGGGCAGTAAAAAAACAACAACCAGAGAACAATGTTCATGAACACTTACAGGTACGCCACGACCTCCAGGGCTTGGTCTTCCAAAATCCGCATAGGCTGGGGTAAAATCTGGCCCTCTTTGCAACATTCGAGTGTCCAGGGTCCTTATGGGCAATTTTGGTTGATTAATCTGTGTATAAAAAGACAACTTATTTAGAGCATAAAGAAACTATGATTTGTACAAGAAAGTATCTTACAACGTTGTCAACATTAAAGGGACACTGAACCCAAATTTTTTCTTTCACGATTCAGATAGAGCATGCAATTTTCTTTTTTTTCTTTTTTTTTTTAAAATTGTTTATTTATATCCAACAGTGCGTACAAACAAATAAATTAAACCTTCTTGTACCACGCAGGGCCAGGTATAGCAATATGTATCAACAGTTGAGAAAAAGAAAAGAAAAAATTTCAGAACGACTTACAAATTCTTTCAAGATTACCCTTCTATGAAGAATTAGCACGCAGAGTAGGAATTTTTATATTTTAAACCATTTAAGACCAAAAAATGAAATAAATAAATAAATAAATAAATAAAAAGGGGGGAAAAAGAAGAGGGGGGAAAAAAAAAGCGCATGCAATTTTAAGCAACTTTATAATTTACTCCTATTATCAATTTTTCTTCTTTCTCTTGCTATCTTTATTTGAAAAAGAAGGCATCTAAGCTTTTTTTGGTTCAGTACTCTGGACAGCATTTTTTTATTGGTTGATGAATTTATCCACCAATCAGCAAGAACAACCCAGGTTGTTCACCAAAAATGGGCCGGCATCTAAACTTACATTCTTGCATTTTAAATAAAGATACCAAGAGAATGAAGAAAATTTGATAATAGGAGTAAATTAGAAAGTTGCTTAAAATGTCATGCTCTATCTGAATCACGAAAGAAAAAAATTGGGTTCAGTGTCCCTTTAAATCTATAATATGTTCTGCAAACATTTCAGTTTGCCCCTTTAAACTAAGCATATTTAAGCAATACCCTGACCAGCCCCCTCCACAAAATGCAAGTGGAGCTAATTTTAAAACCATTCTAGGAAAATTGAATCCTGTGTAAAATCATGCCGGTTATCCAAGGGTCGAAAACTATGGTAAGCAAAAATCGTTTGTGAATAATTAGCAGGTCAGCTAATCACCCATCTCTCTGGGTTTTACAGTTTCCTCTTATTACACCAGCTATAATGGATATAAAATCTCAAATAAGCAGCATGTTTCATTCAACACTAATTTTTTTAATTAGAACTACTGACTGATTTAATATTGAGCCACAAATCCAATGTCAAATGAAGAAAACATAATTTATGCTTACCTGATAAATTCCTTTCTTCTGTAGTGTGATCAGTCCACGGGTCATCATTACTTCTGGGATATTACTCCTCCCCAACAGGAAGTGCAAGAGGATTCACCCAGCAGAGCTGCATATAGCTCCTCCCCTCTACGTCACTCCCAGTCATTCGACCAAGGACCAACGAGAAAGGAAAAGCCAAGGGTGAAGTGGTGACTGGAGTATAAATTAAAAAATATTTACCTGCCTTAAAAACAGGGCGGGCCGTGGACTGATCACACTACAGAAGAAAGGAATTTATCAGGTAAGCATAAATTATGTTTTCTTCTGTTAAGTGTGATCAGTCCACGGGTCATCATTACTTCTGGGATACCAATACCAAAGCAAAAGTACACGGATGACGGGAGGGATAGGCAGGCTCTTTATACAGAAGGAACCACTGCCTGAAGAACCTTTCTCCCAAAAATAGCCTCCGATGAAGCAAAAGTGTCAAATTTGTAAAATTTGGAAAAAGTATGAAGCGAAGACCAAGTTGCAGCCTTGCAAATCTGTTCAACAGAGGCCTCATTCTTGAAGGCCCAAGTGGAAGCCACAGCTCTAGTAGAATGAGCTGTAATTCTTTCAGGAGGCTGCTGTCCAGCAGTCTCATAAGCTAAACAAATTATGCTACGAAGCCAAAAAGAAAGAGAGGTAGCGGAAGCTTTTTGACCTCTCCTCTGCCCAGAGTAAATGACAAACAGAGAAGACGTTTGTCGAAATTCCTTAGTTGCCTGTAAGTAAAATTTTAGAGCACGGACTACATCCAGGTTGTGCAGTAGACGTTCCTTCTTTGAAGAAGGATTTGGGCATAAAGAAGGAACAACAATCTCTTGATTGATATTCCTGTTAGTAACTACCTTAGGTAAGAACCCAGGTTTAGTACGCAGGACTACCTTATCCGAATGAAAAATCAAATAAGGAGAATCACAATGTAAGGCTGATAATTCAGAGACTCTTCGAGCCGAGGAAATAGCCATTAAAAATAGAACTTTCCAAGATAACAACTTTATATCAATGGAATGAAGGGGTTCAAACGGAACGCCCTGTAAAACATTAAGAACAAGGTTTAAACTCCATGGTGGAGCAACAGTTTTAAACACAGGCTTAATTCTGGCCAAAGCCTGACAAAAAGCCTGGACGTCAGGAACTTCTGACAGACGTTTGTGTAACAGAATGGACAGAGCTGAGATCTGTCCCTTTAATGAACTAGCAGATAAACCCTTTTCTAAACCTTCTTGTAGAAAAGACAATATCCTAGGAATCCTAACCTTACTCCAAGAGTAACCTTTGGATTCACACCAATATAGGTATTTACGCCATATCTTATGGTAAATCTTTCTGGTAACAGGTTTCCTAGCCTGTATTAAGGTATCAATAACTGACTCAGAAAATCCACGTCTTGATAAAATCAAGCGTTCAATTTCCAAGCAGTCAGCTTCAGAGAAGTTAGATTTTGATGTTTGAAGGGACCCTGTATCAGAAGGTCCTGTTTCAGAGGTAGAGACCAAGGTGGATAGGATGACATGTCCACCAGGTCTGCATACCAAGTCCTGCGTGGCCACGCAGGTGCTATTAGAATCACTGATGCTCTCTCTTGTTTGATTCTGGCAATCAATCGAGGAAGCAACGGGAAGGGTGGAAACACGTAAGCCATCCTGAAGTCCCAAGGTGCTGTCAGAGCATCTATCAGGACTGCTCCTGGATCCCTGGATCTGGACCCGTAACGAGGAAGCTTGGCGTTCTGTCGAGACGCCATGAGATCTATCTCTGGTTTGCCCCAACGTCGAAGTATTTGGGCAAAGACCTCCGGATGAAGTTCCCACTCCCCCGGATGAAAAGTCTGACGACTTAAGAAATCCGCCTCCCAGTTCTCCACTCCCGGGATGTGGATTGCTGACAGGTGGCAAGAGTGAGACTCTGCCCAGCAAATTATCTTTGATACTTCCATCATAGCTAGGGAGCTTCTTGTCCCTCCCTGATGGTTGATGTAAGCTACAGTCGTGATGTTGTCCGACTGAAACCTGATGAACCCCCGAGTTGTCAACTGGGGCCAAGCCAGGAGGGCATTGAGAACTGCTCTCAATTCCAGAATGTTTATTGGCAGGAGACTCTCCTCCTGACTCCATTGTCCCTGAGCCTTCAGAGAAGTCCAGACGGCACCCCAACCTAGAAGGCTGGCGTCTGTTGTTACAATTGTCCAGTCTGGTCTGCTGAATGGCATCCCCCTGGACAGATGTGGCCGAGAAAGCCACCATAGAAGAGAATTTCTGGTCTCTTGATCCAGATTCAGAGAAGGGGATAAGTCTGAGTAATCCCCATTCCACTGACTTAGCATGCACAGTTGCAGTGGTCTGAGGTGTAAGCGTGCAAAGGGTACTATGTCCATTGCCGCTACCATTAAGCCGATCACCTCCATGCATTGAGCCACTGACGGGTGTTGAATGGAATGAAGGGTGCGGCAAGCACTTTGAAGTCTTGTTAGCCTGTCCTCTGTCAGGTAAATCTTCATTTCTACAGAATCTATAAGAGTCCCCAGGAAGGGAACTCTTGTGAGTGGAACGAGTGAACTCTTCTTTTCGTTCACCTTCCATCCATGTGACCTTAGAAATGCCAGCACTAACTCTGTATGAGACTTGGCAGTTTGAAAGCTTGTATCAGAATGTCGTCTAGGTATGGAGCTACCGAGATTCCCCGCGGTCTTAGTACCGCCAGAAGAGCACCCAGAACCTTTGTGAAGATTCTTGGAGCTGTAGCCAATCCGAATGGAAGAGCCACAAACTGGTAATGCCTGTCTAGGAAGGCAAACCTTAGGTACCGATAATGATCTTTGTGAATCGGTATGTGAAGGTAAGCATCTTTTAAATCTACAGTGGTCATGTATTGACCCTCTTGGATCATAGGTAAAATTGTCCGAATAGTCTCCATCTTGAACGATGGAACTCTTAGGAATTTGTTTAGGATCTTTAAGTCCAGGATTGGTCTGAAAGTTCCCTCTTTTTTGGGAACCACAAACAGATTTGAGTAAAACCCCTGTCCCTGTTCCGATCGTGGAACTGGATGGATTACTCCCATTAACAAGAGCTCTTGTACGCAGCGTAGAAACGCCTCTTTCTTTGTCTGGATTGTTGACAATCTTGACAGATGAAATCTCTCTCTTGGAGGAGAGTATTTGAAGTCCAGAAGGTATCCCTGAGATATTATCTCTAGCGCCCAGGGATCCTGAACATCTCTTGCCCAAGCCTGGGCGAAGAGAGAAAGTCTGCCCCCCACTAGATCCGATCCCGGATCGGGGGCCCTCAATTCATGCTGTTTTAGGGGCAGCAGCAGGTTTCCTAGTCTGCTTGCCCTTGTTCCAGGACTGGTTAGGTTTCCAGCCTTGTCTGTAGCGAGCAACAGCTCCTTCCTGTTTTGGTGCAGAGGAAGTTGATACTGCTCCTGCTTTGAAATTACGAAAGGAACGAAAATTAGACTGTCTAGTCTTGGCTTTGTCCTGAGGCAGGGCATGGCCTTTACCTCCTGTAATGTCAGCGATAATCTCTTTCAACCCGGGCCCGAATAAGGTCTGCCCTTTGAAAGGTATATTAAGCAATTTAGACTTAGAAGTAACATCAGCTGACCAGGATTTTAGCCACAGCGCCCTGCGTGCCTGAATGGCGAATCCTGAATTCTTCGCCGTAAGTTTAGTAAGATGTACTACGGCCTCCGAAATGAATGAATTAGCTAGTTTAAGGACTCTAAGCCTGTCCGTAATGTCGTCCAGAGTAGCTGAACCAATGTTCTCTTCCAGAGACTCAATCCAGAATGCCGCTGCAGCCGTGATCGGCGCAATGCATGCAAGGGGTTGCAATATAAAACCTTGTTGAACAAACATTTTCTTAAGGTAACCCTCTAACTTTTTATCCATTGGATCTGAAAAAGCACAGCTATCCTCCACCGGGATAGTGGTACGCTTAGCTAAGGTAGAAACTGCTCCCTCCACCTTAGGGACCGTTTGCCATAAGTCCCTTGTGGTGGCGTCTATTGGAAACATTTTTCTAAATATCGGAGGGGGTGAGAACGGCACACCGGGTCTATCCCACTCCTTAGTAACAATTTCAGTAAGTCTCTTAGGTATAGGAAAAACCTCAGTACTCGTCGGTACCGCAAAATATTTATCCAACCTACACATTTTCTCTGGTATTGCAACTGTGTTACAATCATTCAGAGCCGCTAACACCTCCCCTAGTAATACACGGAGGTTTTCCAGTTTAAATTTAAAATTTGAAATATCTGAATCCAGTCTGTTTGGATCAGAACCGTCACCCACAGAATGAAGTTCTCCGTCCTCATGTTCTGCCACCTGTGACGCAGTGTCTGACATGGCCCTAATATTATCAGCGCACTCTGTTCTCACCCCAGAGTGATCACGCTTACCTCTTAGTTCTGGTAATTTAGCCAAAACCTCAGTCATAACAGTAGCCATATCCTGTAATGTGATTTGTAATGGCCGCCCAGATGTACTCGGCGCTACAATATCACGCACCTCCCTCTGAGCGGGAGATGTAGGTACTGACACGTGAGGCGAGTTAGTCGGCATAACTCTCCCCTCGTTGTTTGGTGAAATTTGTTCAATTTGTACAGATTGACTTTTATTTAAAGTAGCATCAATACAGTTAGTACATAAATTTCTATTGGGCTCCACTTTGGCATTGCAACAAATGACACAGGTATCATCCTCTGAATCAGACATGTTTAACACACTAGCAAATAAACTTGCAACTTGGAAATACAATTCAATTAGAATAATATTAAAATGTACTGTGCCTTTAAGAAGCACAGAAGATCTATGACAGTTGAAAATTAATAAATTGAAACAGTTATAGCCTCAATCCTTGTAAACAACACAACTTTAGCAAAGGTTTAATCCCATTAGCAAAGATAACAAATTCTGAAAGCAGGAAACAAATTACAGAATAAACGTTTTTTATCTCAGTCAAACTATAATTCTCACAGCTCTGCTGAGAGAAATTACCTCCCTCAAAATAAGTTTTGAAGACCCCTGAGCTCTGTAGAGATGAACCGGATCATGCAGGGAATACAATGAGTTGCTGACTGAAATATTTGATGCATAGAAAAAGCGCCAAAAAACGGCCCCTCCCCCTCACACACAGCAGTGAGGGAGAACAGAAACTGTCAGAAAAACAGATTAAGCAACTGCCAAGTGGAAAAATAGTGCCCAAACATTTATTCACACAGTACCTCAGCAAATGAAAACGATTTTACATTCCAGCAAAAACGTTAAACATAATCTCTAGTTATTAAACAGCTTTATGTATTTCTTACAGTGTAATTCTAGTGAAGTACCATTCCCCAGAATACTGAAGTGTAAAGTATACATACATGACATTATATCGGTATGGCAGGATTTTCTCATCAATTCCATTGTCAGAAAATAAAAACTGCTACATACCTCTATGCAGATTCATCTGCCCGCTGTCCCCTGATCTGAAGTTTACCTCACTCCTCAGATGGCCGAGAACAGCAATATGATCTTAACTACTCCGGCTAAAATCATAGCAAAACTCTGGTAGATTCTTCTTCAAACTCTGCCAGAGAGGTAATAACACACTCCGGTGCTATTTTAAAATAACAAACTTTTGATTGAAGATATAAAACTAAGTATAATCACCATAGTCCTCTCACACATCCTATCTAGTCGTTGGGTGCAAGAGAATGACTGGGAGTGACGTAGAGGGGAGGAGCTATATGCAGCTCTGCTGGGTGAATCCTCTTGCACTTCCTGTTGGGGAGGAGTAATATCCCAGAAGTAATGATGACCCGTGGACTGATCACACTTAACAGAAGAAAAGTCAATACTTCAGCAGAAAATAGAGGCAATAAAATAAATTCTCACATAAATAAGTTTGCCCTTTTAATTTGTGATTCACTCCATAACTATGGTAAGCCATGCCCTTTAATTTGAGTTTCTTTTAAAATACACAGGACAATGGGCATGCTCCCTTTATGCACGTTCCTGTTTGCTGAGTAAGTACCAAATGACCCCAATGGTTTTTGCTACCTCCCAAGGTCTCCTGTTTGTTCCTAACAGCCAGCATATGAGACTGCACCTAGCCACCTCCCTGTCTCCTCACTTTGTCCAGGACCACGTCGCTGATGGGGGGCAGGCCGTCTGGCTTCTGGACGCAAGCTGGCATGTACTGAAATGATAGCAGGAAGTCCCGGTCATATTGCTTCTTCCCTCCTGGTTCTTCACTGTGATCTCGTGGTGGATCCTGAGGAGCTTCAGAAGGCTGTTCTACTGGGGTGCTTCCTGGACAAGGTAGAGTGAGAAAAATGAAGAATGTGAACCAAAAGGAAAACTTCACAATACATAGTCAAGGACTTACTTTTAAATAAGTGTTTTTCTGTACTGAATCAGAAAACGTATTCTTAAAGGACCACTCAATGCAGTAGTATTACATAATTAACAAGTACATAATAAAAAGACAATGCAAAAACACCTACTCTGAATTTCAAATAAGCAGTAGATTTTTTTTTCTGACAAATTTATTTTTTCTCCCATTTTACAGCCCCCTGTATCATGTGACAGACATCAGCCAATCACAGACTAGTATACGTATACTCTGTAAGCTTGTGCACATGCTCAGTAGGATCTTGTTCCCCAAAAAGTCTGAATATAAAAAGACTGAAACATTTGATAATGGAAGTAAATTGGAAAGTGTCTTAAAACTGCATGATCTTTCTGAATCATAAACGCTTATTTTGAGTTCAGTGTCCCTTTTAACATTAAAGTACACTGTCCCTTTAAGACACAAAAATATTCACAGCATACACAAGCTTTGCAGCTGCATCACTGAGAAATTACAAAGGTTCCGCTGCTTTATCATTTAGTTAGGTCTTTGCAATGAAGAAAGAATGCAGGAAGCAGACAACACTACCTGATTTGTGTGTGTGTGACAAGCCTTTCTCGGGGCCTGATGGGAAATCCGCCCCATCAACCTCAGAAACGTCTGCCCCATTACGCACTGGCTCTGCCTCTCCGTTTTCCTCCGGTGATTTGGCATTAGTGTAAGGGGGCTCAGTCTCTGTGGGGCCACTGCTGTAGCTCATCTGATCCTGCTCCAATTCCCCAGCTTTTTCCTCTAATATACTGTTGTCTTCTTGTGGCTGCAGAACAAGTTAAACAAATAAGAATAAGCTTGACCATGAGCCCAGCAAAAACTCCTCCTCATTCTCTAGGCCAAAAATACACGTGACAAAGTCAAGCAGAATCCAGAAATGGAAAGAGTCTGTCATATTAACAACGCCAGGCAATGTGTGTCTGATTATATAAATCTCCTGTTACTTGTTTTAGTCTCTGTGCTTCCTATATAAAAATAGATTTGGTAAACAAAAAGTGTTGCTCAAAAAATAAATAAAAAAATAATATATTTATACATTTACATACATATATACACGCACACATCTATTCAATTGTTTCCAACATCATCAGTTTACAGTGTCTAATAATAATGTAAATTAGTTTATTATAGATCAATGAAGTATAATCTCACGCTGTGTCATTCAGACTCTGACAGTTGTGTAATGTTCCCAAGTCTGGAACTAAAAGTCCGGTTAAGCTCAGTCATATGACCATGAGTCAGCCTACAATTAGAAATGTGCCGACATAACCCTATTTTTTTTACCTCTGCGTCCAGCTGGAAAGTCTCGTCAATGTCAGAACTTCCATCCGGTACTTTCTTCCACATCTTTGGTGACGTTACAACTGTTTGAGCTGCAAATATATTTTAACAAGATTTAAATTGGACTAAACATCAAGTAGGTCAGGATTATAAATGGGTTGCTTAAAACAGAGGTAAAAAGAAAAATAAATAAATAAATAAAACACAGTATGATAAATGTAAAACTTTCTACAAAATAATTGTGTAAAATAAATATGCAAGCAGCAGTGCATATTGGAACCATTATTTTTGCACTTTAATATCCATTTAAGTCCCTGTAAACTTGAGCCTCTAAATTGTTATTTAACAGAGATTTATTATCAGTCATTAAAGGTTAGGCCTGCACATTCGGCAACTTTCTTAGCTGCTTAATACGGAAGGTGGCGGCAGCTATTGGCTCTTTTCTGACCCGGTGTTCTGTCAGAATTTGCTACCCTGTTAGTGCGCATGCACAAAATTACTTCACTGCATTCCACATCTGTTGTAAAGAATGTGTGGCATGTGGTGATGTACAGTATGTGTGCTCATGTGCACTGAAAGGGTAGCAAATTCTGACGACTAGATAGCAAGTCTCAACGCTTTGTCTAGGCATGCGCGCCGCACGCACCCTCAATATTTACATAAACTTAATGAAACAGTTTCTCCAATAGTAACCTCCAGCTCCATATATCATCACAATTAAAAGGTGACTCCTAAATTCATTCACTTACAAACACAATATATAGAGCTGGAAATTACTATTGGAGTAACTGTTTCGTTAACATGCGCAGACAAAGCGTCAAAACTTGCTATCTAGCCGTCGGAATTTGCTACCCTTTCATTGCGCACGAGCACACATACATAAATGCATTCCACACATTCTAAACAACATATGTGGAATGCAGTGACGTAAGTGTGCGCATGCGCACTGATAGGGTAGCAAATTCCAACAGGTAGCAAAAATCAACAAAACACCGGATTTCTTCTTATTAAAGAGCAGCAAAGTGCAAAGGCCACAAGCGTTCACCTTCTTCTGGATTCACCAGCTAATGAAGCCGCTGAATGCACAGTCCTATTAAAAGGTATCTTTTGGGACTACTGGGTCAGAGATTATTAAATGCATGTTAACGAGCATCCCCAACAAACACTTTGCATTTATAAACGTTACCTTAGTGGTTTTTAAGAGTCGTTTTAAATGACATGCTCTGTTAGTCATTTTAAGACTAGCAACCCTTTAATACTATGGCCTCTATTTATCAAGCTGCCTACTTACCTACATTCAACGGCTCGCCTAACATCGCCGCCGTGGACCTGAATATGTTCGCCAAATTTATCAAGAAAGCTGTCAAAAAGCTGCGCACCAAGTACGGAGCGATGAGCAGCAGACTGTTGTTAACTAACAGTCATCGATCTCGCTGCTCTTCGGCTTATTCGCAGCTTTCTTGCTATACTGTCACTAAGCACCCACACTATACTATACTGTTTACCCCCTAAACCGCCACTCCCGGAGCCCCCTGCAACGCTAATAAATATATTAACTCCTAAACCACCGCCGCCACCTACATTATACCTATTAACCCCTAATCTGCCGCCCCCTACATAAAAATAGGAAAAATCCTATTGGCTGATGCAATCAGCCAATAGGATTGAGCTTGCATTCTATTGGCTGATTGGAACAGCTAATAGAATGCAAGCTCAATAATATTGGCTGATTGCATCAGCCAATAGGATTTTCCCTACCTTAATTCCAATTGGCTGATAGAATCCTATCAGCCAATCGGAATTGAAGGGACGCCATCTTGGGTGACGTAATTTAAAGGAACCTTCATTCTTCGTTAGGACATCGATGGAAGGGGATGCTCCGCGTCGGATGGATTGAAGATGGACCCGCTCGGCTCCGGATGGATGAAGATAGAAGATGCCGTCTGGATGAAGTCTTCTGCCCGTCTGGAGGTCCTCTTCTGCCTGAATCGGATGAAGACTTCTGCCCCTCTGGAGGTCCACTTGTGCCCGGCTGGGTGAAGATGGCTCAAGGTAGGGAGATCTTCAGGGGGTTAGTGTTAGGTTTTTCTAAGGGGGGATTGGGTGGGTTTTAGAGTAGGGTTGGGTGTGTGGGTGGTGGGTTTTAATGTTGGGGGGGGGGGGGGTTGTATTTCTTTTTTTACAGGTAAAAGAGCTGATTACTTTGGGGCAATGCCCCGCAAAAAGCTTAGATTAGGTGTAATTAGTTTAAAATTCTTGCAATTTTTTTTATTTTCTGTAATTTAGTGGGGGTTTTTAGTACTTTAGTTTATTTTATTTAATTGTATTTAATTGTAGGTAATTGTAGTTAAATTAATTTATTTAATTGTAGTGTTAGGTGTAATTGTAACTTAGGTTAGGATTTATTTTACAGGTACTTTTATATTTATTTTAGCTAGGTAGCTATTAAATAGTTAATAACTATTTAATAACTATTGTACCTAGTTAAAATAAATACAAACTTGCCTGTAAAATAAAAATAAATCCTAAAATAGCTACAATGTAACTATTAGTTATATTGTAGCAATCTTAGGGTTTATTTTATAGGTATTTAGTTTTAAAAAGGAATAATTTAGTTAATAGTAAATTCATTTAGATTAATTTAAATAATATATAAGTTAGTGGGTTAGGGGTTAATAAAAATAATATAGTGGCGGCGGTGTGGGGGGCAGATTAGGGGTTAATAAATATAATGTAGGTGGCGGTGGGCTCCGGGAGCAGCGGTTTTAGTAAAAGTACTGCTTGGTATATCCAGAGCAGTGCTGGTCCCAAACGGAAAATGCTGCTGCTCCAATCGGCAGTGCTAGTCACACAACTCAGCTGTTCCTGAGTACCAAGCAGCACTCCTACTGTGTTTAACCACTTTGCAAGGCTTAAACCCAGAGCGTGTAATTTTAAGACTAGCGAACCTTTAATGCATTGCTAACAAATTAGAGCAGATACTTTTTCAACTTAAATGGCTCTTTATTCTCCAAGCTCAGTACATTGAATGAATGTCTGTCAATACTTCTCATTCATCAGCAGATTTTGCTTGCACTGAGGGCATGTGAACAGTTTTTAGCGTGCATATAAAAAGATGTGCATATTTAGATAGTGGATGTCAATTGGAAAGCTGTTAAAAATTGGGTTTCATTTTGACTTTAATAGTCCTTTAAAGGGAAAATCTCTGTGTGTAATAATAGCAAATAATAATGCACAGCATAAAAATGTAGCTCAGCATAATAATTAAAGGGATAGTCTAGTCAAAATTAAACTTTCATGATTCAGATAGGGCATGCAATTTTAAACAAGTTTCCAATTTACTTTGATTATCAAATTTGCTTTGTTCCCTTGGTGATATTTTTAAAAAACTAAACCTAGCTAGGCTCAAACTGATTTCAAAACCGTTGAAAACCGCCTCTTAGCTCAGAGCATTTTGAAAGTTTTTTACAGTTAGACAGTACTAGTTTATGTGTGTGTCATATTAGATAACATTGTGCTCACTCCTGTGGAGTTATTTAGGAGTCTGCATTGATTGGCTAAACTGCATGGCTGTCAAAAGCACTGAGATAAGGGGCAGTCTGCAGAGGCTTAGATACAAGGTAATCACAGAGGCAAAAAGTATATTAATATAACAGTGTTGGTTGTGCAAAACTGGGGAATGGGTAATAAAGGGATTATCTATCTTTTTAAACAATATAAATTCTGTTGTAGACTGTCCCTTTAATAAAAATATCTTCCCTACCCTTCAAGGGACAGTCTACACCAAAAATGTTCTTATTTAAAAAGATTGATAATCCCTTTATTACCCATTCTCTGTTTTTGCATAACCAACACAGTTATATTAATATATGTTTTACCTCTGTGATTACCTTGTATCTAAGCCTCTGCAGACTGCCTCCTTATTTAAGTGCTTTTGACATCCATGCAGTTTAGTCAATCAGTGCAGACTCCTAAATAACTCCACAGGATTGAGCACAACGTTATCTATATGACACACATGAACTAGCACTGTCTAACTGTAAAAAACTTTCAAAATGCTCTGAGCTAAGAGGAGGTTTTCAACGGTTTAGAAATCAGTTTGAGCCTAGCTAGGTTTAGCTTTTCAAAAATACCACCAAGAGAACAAAGCAAATTTGATGATAAAAGTAAATTGGAAAGTTGTTTAAAATTGCATGCCGTATCTGAATCATGAAAGTGTAGTTTTGACTTTGTCCCTTTCAGTAATAGGACATTTGAAAAATTGCAGTTGTACTTGGCAACAAAGGAACTGTTAAAGGGACACTAAACCCAAATTTTTACTTTCATGATTCAGATAGAGCAGCAATTTTAAGCAACTTTCTAATGTACTCCTATTAATTTGTATTCGCTCTCTTGCTTTCTTTATTTAAAAAGCAGGAATGTGATGCATAGGAGCCGGGCCATTTTTGGTCGAGAACCTGAGTTATGCTTGCTTATTGGTGGGTAAATGTAAGCCTCCAATAAGCAAGCACTATCCATGGTGCTGAACCTAAAATGGTCTGGTTGCTAAGATTTACATTCCTGCTTTTAAAATAAAAATAGCAAGAGAACAAAGAAAAATTGATAATAGGAGTAAATTAGAAAGTTGCTTAAAATGTCATGCTCTATCTGAACCACGAAAGGAAAAAATTGGGTTCAGTGTCCCTTTAAGGAGTTTCAAAAAAGAAAGGGGAATAGCCCAGTTACTAAAAGTAACTGCTGTGCTAATTCAGTGCACAAAACACAAGTCAGAAGAAAAATCTAAAAAGATTTGTTTCTTTTTAGACACGATGAGTCCACGGATCATCATCCTTACTTGTGGGATTACACCTCCTGGTCAGCAGGAGGCGGCAAAGAGCACCACAGCAGAGCTGTTAAATAGCTCCTCCCCTCCCTCCCACTCCAGTCATTCGACTTAAGTTAAGAAGAGAAAGGAAAAGCCAAGGTGCAGAGGTGTCTGAAGTTTACAAAAAAATAACAACCTGTCTTAGAAGAACAGGGCGGGCCGTGGACTCATCGTGTCTAAAAAGAAACAAATTTATCAGGTAAGCATAAATTTTCTTTTCTTTTTAAAGACACAATGAGTCCACGGATCATCATCCTTACTTGTGGGATACAATACCAAAGCTTAGAGTACACGGATGAAAAGGGAGGGACAAGACAAGGAACCTAAACGGAAGGCACCACTGCTTGAAGAACCTTTCTCCCAAAAGCAGCCTCAGCCGAGGCAAAAGTATCAAATTTGTAAAATTAAGAAAAAGTGTGAAGGGAGGACCAAGTTGCAGTCTTGCAAATCTGTTCTACAAATATTTTTGAATGCCCATGAGGAAGCAACAGCCCTAGTGGAATGAGCACTAATTCTTTCAGGAGGCTGCTGTCCAGCAGTCTCATATGCAAAACAGATGATACTCTTCAGCCAAAAAGAAAGAGGTAGCGGTAGATTTCTGACTCTTACGTGTTCCAGAGAAAATGACAAACAGAGAAGACGACTGACGAAAGTCCTTAGTCGCTTGTAAATAAAATTTCAAAGCACGGACCACATCCAAATTGTGCAAAAGACGCTCCTTTTGAGAAGAAGAATTAGGACACAACGAAGGAACCACAATCTCCTGATTAATGTTCCTGTCCGAAACAACCTTAGGAACGAACCCTAGTTTAGTACGTAACACTACCTTATCCGAATGGAAAACAAGGTAAGGCGAATTGTACTGTAGCGCCGACAGCTCGGACACTCTTCGAGCTGAAGAAATAGCAACAATAAATAAAACTTTCCAAGATAACAACTTAATATCTAAGGAATGCATAGGCTCAAAAGGAAGCCCTTGAAGAACTTTAAGAACTAAATTCAGACTCCATGGAGGAGTAACTGGCTTGAACGCAGGCCTGATCCTAACCAAGGCCTGACAAAAAGATTGAACATCTGGAACATCTGCCAGACGTTTGTGTAACAAAATAGATAAGGCAGAGATCTGACCCTTTAGGGAAATTGCAGATAAACCCTTCTCAAATCCTTCTTGGAGAAAAGACAAAATTCTGGGAATCCTAACCCTACTCCATGAGTAGCCCTTGGAGTCACACCAATAAAGATATTTACGCCATATCTTATGGTAAATCTTTCTAGTTACAGGTTTACACGCCTGAATTAAGGTCTCTATGACCGAATCAGAGAAACCCCGCTTGAATAGGATTAAGCGTTCAATCTCCAAGCAGTCAGCTTCAGAGAATCTAGATTTGGGTGAAGGAAGGGTCCTTGAATGAGAAGGTCCTTCCTCAATGGAAGTTTCCAAGGTGGCAGGGATGACATGTCCACCAGATCGGCATACCAAATCCTGCAAGGCCACACAGGAGCGATGAGAATCACTGATGCCTTCTCCAGTTTGATCCGAGCAATGACCCGGGGAAGTATAGCAAACGGTGGAAACAGGTATGCTAGGCTGAAGGACCAAGGAACTGCCAAAGCATCCATCAGTTCCACCTGCGGATCCCTGGTCCTGGACCGGTATCTCGGAAGCTTGGCATTCTGACGAGATGCCATGAGATCCAACTCCGGCCAACCCCATTTGAGAATAAGGTTAGAGAAAATTTCCGGATGGAGTTCCCACTCTCCTGAATGAAAGGTCTGCCTGCTCAGAAAGTCAGCCTCCCAGTTGTCCACCCCTGGGATGTGGATCGCTGACAGATGGCAAGAATGGGCCTCCGCCCACCGGATTATCTTGGCTACCTTGGTGATCGTTGAGGAACTCCTTGTTCCCCCCTGATGATGTAAGACACTGTTGTTATGTTGTCCGACTGGAATCTGATAAACTGGGCCGAAGCCAACTGAGGCCAGGCCTGAAGAGCATTGAAGATCGCTCGAAGCTCCAGAATATTTATAGAAAGAAGAGACTCTCTGAGCTGGCATCCGTTGTCACAATCACCCATGCAGGTCTGCGAAAGCATGTCCCCTGGGATAAATGATCCAGAGACAACCACCATTGAAGAAAGTCCCTCGTCTCGCGCTCCAGGGTTATTCGAGGAGACAAATCTGAATAATCTCTATTCCACTGCCTGAGCATGTTTACCTGCAGAGGTCTGAGATGAAACCGAGCAAACGGAATGATGTCCATTGCCGCCACCATCAATCCGATTACCTCCATGCACTGGGCCACTGACGGCCGAGGAGTGGGCTGAAGGGCTCGACAGGTATCCAGAATCTTTGATTTCCTGATCTCCGTCAGAAAAAATTCTCATGGATATAGAATCGATTAGCGTTCCCAAGAAGGTCACCCTTGTCTTCGGGATTAAGGAACTCTTTTCCAGATTTACCTTCCACCCGTGAGATCTCAGGAAAGATAGTACAATGTTGGTATGGGACCTTGCTTGTTGACAAGATGACGCCTGAATTAGAATATCGTCCAGATAAGGCGCCACCGCAATGCCCCGCGGTCTTAGAACCGCCAGCAGAGACTCCAGAACCTTTGTGAAGATTCTGGGTGCTGTGGCCAGACCAAAAGGAAGAGCCACAAACTGAAAGTGTTCGTTCTGAAAGACAAACCTTAGGAACTTGTGATGATCTCTGTGGATAGGAACATGAAGATATGCATCCTTTAAATCCACCGTCGTCATAAATTGACCCTCTTGGATCAATGGAAGAATAGTACGAATAGTCTCCATCTTGAATGATGGAACTCTGAGAAACTTGTTTAGACCCTTGAGGTCTAGAATAAGTCTGAAAGTTCCCTCTTTTTTGGGAACTACAAACAGATTTGAATAAAAACCCTGCCCGTGTTCCTGTATAGGAACGGGACAAATTACTCCCATGGAGGAGCGGTCTCTTACACAACGTAAGAACGCCTCTCTTTTTATCTGGTCTGCAGATAATCTTGAAAGAAGGAATCTTCCTCGGGGAGGAAAAGTTCTGAACTCCAATTTGTAGCCCTGAGACACTATTTCTATATCATATCTCTGATGAAGCGCATGTGCCCATGCGCGAAACGCGTAAGTTGGAGTTCACCTTGTATCCAGAAAGCCTACCTTGCAATAAAACTTTTTCCTGACACCTGGGCTCAGCTCTCCTTCTTCCTCATTTTGTACACTATTTCTATAGCCCAGGGATCCTGAACATCTCGCACCCAAGCCTGAATGAAGAAAGAAAGTCTGCCCCCTACCAGATCCGGTCCCGGATCGGGGACAAACCCTTCATGCTGACATGGAATCAGCAGCAGGTTTCATGGATTGTTTACCATTGTTCCAAGACTGATTGGGTCTCCAAGTAGACTTAGGTTGCAAATAGTTTCCATCCTGTTTAGAGGAAGAACAGAAGGAATTACCCTTGAAATTACGAAACAAACGAAAATAATTTTGCCGTCCTTTCTGTTTAGATCTTTTATCTTAAGGAAGGAGATGACCCTTGCCTCTCGTGATGTCAGAGATAATTTCCTTCAAGCCAGGCCCAAACAAGGTCTTTCCCTTGTAAGGAATCGCCAGGAGCTTTGACTTAGAAGATACATCCGCAGACCAAGGTTTCAACCATAAGGCTCTGCGGGCTAGGACAGAAAAACCTGAACTCTTAGCTGCCAATTTAGTAATTTGCAGAGAAGCATCTGTAATAAAAGAATTGGCTAATTTCAAAGCTTTAATCCGATCCTGGATTTCCTCTAAAGAAGTCTCAGTCCTAAGAGACTCTGCAAGAGCATCAAAACAATAAGCTGCCGCACTGGTGACCGTAGCAATGCACGCAGCCGGCTGCAATAACAGCCCTGGTGAACATAGATCTTTTTAAGTAGACCCTCCAACTTCTTGTCCATGGGTATTTGAAAGCACAACTATCCTCAATAGGAATAGTAGTTCGTTTGGCCAAGGTAGAAATAGCCCCCTCCACCTTAGGAACCATTTGCCAAGTTTCCCTAATAGCATCGGCTATAGGGAACATCTTCTTGAAAATAGGAGAAGGAGAGAAGGGGATACCTTGTCTCTCCCATTCCTTAGAAATAATCTCCGAAGTTTGCTTGGGAACCGGAAAAATATCTGAGTAATAAGGAACTTCGAAGTATTTATCCAACTTACTTGATTTCTCAGGAACGACCACTACCGTGGAATCACAGTCCTCTAAAGTCACTAAAACCTCCCTGAGTAACAGGCGGAGGTGTTGTAGTTTAAACCTGAAAGAGACAACCTCTGAATCAGTCAAATGTAAGGAACTCCCCGAGTCTGAAATTTCGCCTTCCGATAGTACCTCCATACCCTCCATCTCAGATCCCTGGGAGGGTACGTCCGAGATTGCTACCTTAGCATTAGAAACTTAATTGACATTGACACATAGTTGTCCTTCCTTTTACGTTTGCCTTGAAGAATAGGAAAGGCAGATAACGCATCAGAAAGTGTAGAAAGACAAAACTGCAGCTATGTCCTTTATCGTAACTGCAGCAGAAACTTGAGGACGCTTGGGGAGAAAGCTGCGGCATACTCAGCATCTCATCTTTAGACTCTTGAGAAGCATCCACCTTTGACAATCTTATCATGAAAATTATATTCTTTATAGCTTAGAGCCCTCTCAACACATGAGGAAAAAAAGGAACTGGAGGTTCCACATTGGCATCCAAACACATTGCACAAGTAACATTTTATACATTTTCTAAATCCATGATATAGAACAGGCAAGAAAATAAAATAAATAAATAAAAAATAGAAACTGGCCCTTTAATTTATACTGGCCCTTTAAATTCTTACTATATGAGAGAAAGAGTGATGCAAAAAGAAGTACCAATGTTAAAACTAATACTGTGACTTTAAGTAGTAAATGCAACTATTTTACTGTGCTGAGCAAAAACGTTTCACGTTTCTAAGCAGTTTAAAAAAATTTTGCCCCACATTCAGACACCTCTCCGCCTCAACAGCTCTGCTGAGGCGCCTACCTGCCGACCAGTCTCCAGACCGCTCCCAGCAATGTCTCAGGTCAGGCTTCAGAGCGCTAACAACCGCTTGCTGTCCTAACCATGCGGTTCTAGCGCAATGCCCGATGTCCTGCAAGACTAAGCAGCAGAGATGTCGCCTTACAAAACCGGAACTACGGAACGGATGCCCAAACAAACTGCGCAGCGTCTCTAGATAAGTCTTAAGCGCACAAATAGTAGCCCTGTCCATCGTGGGCGACAACATGTACACAGCCCTTACCGGATAATTTAATAAAAAATTACCGATAAAGCCCAGCATTTTAGCCCCAGCACTGTGCCTGTACATATGCTGTCACTATAGGAAACCCCTTCCATACATGAAGAGCCTATATTCCCAGGAAAATAAATGTAAACGTACAAGTGCAGAGTCCTCTCTGAGTCCAATGTAAATGTGCCCCAGAATAACAAGAACTGCCCTTACATTAAAGCTGTCTGAAAGCAGGACAGCTCCAACAGGTTTAGGAGGTCGTCTCCCACCCATAGCCCTGTGGAAACAGATAGGACCTGAGTTAGATATTGCTTAGGCCATCATGAGAAGGGCAGCATAACAATATGGGAGGTGCAGTGAGAATTATGTCCCACCAGTTCCCATTGCTCTAAAGCCACCAAAAGCTCTACTGTAGAGACTGGTGTGGACTACGGCTACACCCCAGGACAAAGCAGCACACTCTGGCACTACTTTAAAAATAATAAACTCTTGATTGAAGCATCTTAAAACTAACACCTCACTTTACCATCTCCTATCACTAACGTAGGCAAAGAGAATGACTGGGGTGGGAGGGAGGGAAGGAGCTATTTAACAGCTCTGCTGTGGTGCTCTTTGCCTCCTCCTGCTGACCAGGAGGTGTAATCCCACAAGTAAGGATGATGATCCGTGGACTCATTGTGTCTTTTAAAAGAAAGAAAAGGAACCAAAGCAAAAAATTCACGAAGGTTAAAGGTCCTCTTGTTCTCATTCAGGACATGAAGACAGAGATTAAACCCCAAGTAAAAAAAAACCTCTTTTCTTCACATTCATTGAGACAGCCCATGACGCATTAAATGATTCTACACAACTAGTTATTTGCAAAACCAATGAGATGATAAACAGGATAAAATAGCAGTCTATTGACAAACAGGACTATAAAAACCCTAAGAAACCAGGAAGACAAGAAAGAAAGAAAAAAAGAAGGTAGAACCAAGTAGCTGCCTTACATGACGGCTAAAGTGAGGACTCATGACAGTAGTAGAAAATGTGAAAAGGTTAGATTTTATTACATCTGACCACATACAAAGTATGCAAGGGTAATGTGACCAGGTTTCTGTTTTTAGGGATAGTCTGTCCGTATTTTATTTTTTTAAAGGGCTGTTTTGAATTTGCCCGGATGGGTTTCCTGTCCCTTGCCCCAGTATGTAAACAAAAACAGAATTTATGTTTACCTGATAAATTACTTTCTCCAACGGTGTGTCCGGTCCACGGCGTCATCCTTACTTGTGGGATATTCTCTTCCCCAACAGGAAATGGCAAAGAGCCCAGCAAAGCTGGTCACATGATCCCTCCTAGGCTCCGCCTACCCCAGTCATTCGACCGACGTTAAGGAGGAATATTTGCATAGGAGAAACCATATGATACCGTGGTGACTGTAGTTAAAGAAAATAAATTATCAGACCTGATTAAAAAACCAGGGCGGGCCGTGGACCGGACACACCGTTGGAGAAAGTAATTTATCAGGTAAACATAAATTCTGTTTTCTCCAACATAGGTGTGTCCGGTCCACGGCGTCATCCTTACTTGTGGGAACCAATACCAAAGCTTTAGGACACGGATGATGGGAGGGAGCAAATCAGGTCACCTAGATGGAAGGCACCACGGCTTGCAAAACCTTTCTCCCAAAAATAGCCTCAGAAGAAGCAAAAGTATCAAACTTGTAAAATTTGGTAAAAGTGTGCAGTGAAGACCAAGTCGCTGCCCTACATATCTGATCAACAGAAGCCTCGTTCTTGAAGGCCCATGTGGAAGCCACAGCCCTAGTGGAATGAGCTGTGATTCTTTCGGGAGGCTGCCGTCCGGCAGTCTCGTAAGCCAATCTGATGATGCTTTTAATCCAAAAAGAGAGAGAGGTAGAAGTTGCTTTTTGACCTCTCCTTTTACCGGAATAAACAACAAACAAGGAAGATGTTTGTCTAAAATCCTTTGTAGCATCTAAATAGAATTTTAGAGCGCGAACAACATCCAAATTGTGCAACAAACGTTCCTTCTTCGAAACTGGTTTCGGACACAGAGAAGGTACGATAATCTCCTGGTTAATGTTTTTGTTAGAAACAACTTTTGGAAGAAAACCAGGTTTAGTACGTAAAACCACCTTATCTGCATGGAACACCAGATAAGGAGGAGAACACTGCAGAGCAGATAATTCTGAAACTCTTCTAGCAGAAGAAATTGCAACCAAAAACAAAACTTTCCAAGATAATAACTTAATATCAACGGAATGTAAGGGTTCAAACGGAACCCCCTGAAGAACTGAAAGAACTAAGTTGAGACTCCAAGGAGGAGTCAAAGGTTTGTAAACAGGCTTGATTCTAACCAGAGCCTGAACAAAGGCTTGAACATCTGGCACAGCTGCCAGCTTTTTGTGAAGTAACACAGACAAGGCAGAAATCTTTCCCTTCAGGGAACTTGCAGATAATCCTTTTTCCAATCCTTCTGAAGGAAGGATAGAATCTTAGGAATCTTAACCTTGTCCCAAGGGAATCCTTTAGATTCACACCAACAGATATATTTTTTCCAAACTTTGTGGTAAATCTTTCTAGTTACAGGCTTTCTGGCCTGAACAAGAGTATCGATAACAGAATCTGAGAACCCTCGCTTCGATAAGATCAAGCGTTCAATCTCCAAGCAGTCAGCTGGAGTGAGACCAGATTCGGATGTTCGAACGGACCTTGAACAAGAAGGTCTCGTCTCAAAGGTAGCTTCCATGGTGGAGCCGATGACATATTCACCAGATCTGCATACCAAGTCCTGCGTGGCCACGCAGGAGCTATCAAGATCACCGACGCCCTTTCCTGATTGATCCTGGCTACCAGCCTGGGGATGAGAGGAAACGGCGGGAATACATAAGCTAGTTTGAAGGTCCAAGGTGCTACTAGTGCATCCACTAGAGCCGCCTTGGGATCCCTGGATCTGGACCCGTAGCAAGGAACTTTGAAGTTCTGACGAGAGGCCATCAGATCCATGTCTGGAATGCCCCACAGTTGAGTGACTTGGGCAAAGATTTCCGGATGGAGTTCCCACTCCCCCGGATGCAACGTCTGACGACTCAGAAAATCCGCTTCCCAATTTTCCACTCCTGGGATGTGGATAGCAGACAGGTGGCAGGAGTGAGACTCCGCCCATAGAATGATTTTGGTCACTTCTTCCATCGCCAGGGAACTCCTTGTTCCCCCCTGATGGTTGATGTACGCAACAGTTGTCATGTTGTCTGATTGAAACCGTATGAACTTGGCCCTCGCTAGCTGAGGCCAAGCCTTGAGAGCATTGAATATCGCTCTCAGTTCCAGAATATTTATCGGTAGAAGAGATTCTTCCCGAGACCAAAGACCCTGAGCTTTCAGGGATCCCCAGACCGCGCCCCAGCCCATCAGACTGGCGTCGGTCGTGACAATAAACCACTCTGGTCTGCGGAAGGTCATCCCTTGTGACAGGTTGTCCAGGGACAGCCACCAACGGAGTGAGTCTCTGGTCCTCTGATTTACTTGTATCCTCGGAGACAAGTTTGTATAGTCCCCATTCCACTGACTGAGCATGCACAGTTGTAATGGTCTTAGATGAATGCGCGCAAAAGGAACTATGTCCATTGCCGCTACCATCAAACCTATCACTTCCATGCACTGCGCTATGGAAGGAAGAGGAACGGAATGAAGTATCCGACAAGAGTCTAGAAGTTTTGTTTTTCTGGCCTCTGTCAGAAAAATCCTCATTTCTAAGGAGTCTATTATTGTCCCCAAGAAGGGAACCCTTGTTGACGGAGATAGAGAACTCTTTTCCACGTTCACTTTCCATCCGTGAGATCTGAGAAAGGCCAGGACGATGTCCGTGTGAGCCTTTGCTTGAGGAAGGGACGACGCTTGAATCAGAATGTCGTCCAAGTAAGGTACTACAGCAATGCCCCTTGGTCTTAGCACAGCTAGAAGGGACCCTAGTACCTTTGTGAAAATCCTTGGAGCAGTGGCTAATCCGAAAGGAAGCGCCACGAACTGGTAATGCTTGTCCAGGAATGCGAACCTTAGGAACCGATGATGTTCCTTGTGGATAGGAATATGTAGATACGCATCCTTTAAATCCACCGTGGTCATGAATTGACCTTCCTGGATGGAAGGAAGAATTGTTCGAATGGTTTCCATTTTGAACGATGGAACCTTGAGAAACTTGTTTAAGATCTTGAGATCTAAGATTGGTCTGAACGTTCCCTCTTTTTTGGGAACTATGAACAGATTGGAGTAGAACCCCATCCCTTGTTCTCCTAATGGAACAGGATGAATCACTCCCATTTTTAACAGGTCTTCTACACAACGTAAGAATGCCTGTCTTTTTATGTGGTCTGAAGACAACTGAGACCTGTGGAACCTCCCCCTTGGGGGAAGCCCCTTGAATTCCAGAAGATAACCTTGGGAGACTATTTCTAGCGCCCAAGGATCCAGAACATCTCTTGCCCAAGCCCGAGCGAAGAGAGAGAGTCTGCCCCCCACCAGATCCGGTCCCGGATCGGGGGCCAACATTTCATGCTGTCTTGGTAGCAGTGGCAGGTTTCTTGGCCTGCTTTCCCTTGTTCCAGCCTTGCATTGGTCTCCAAGCTGGCTTGGCTTGAGAAGTATTACCCTCTTGCTTAGAGGACGTAGCACTTTGGGCTGGTCCGTTTCTACGAAAGGGACGAAAATTAGGTTTATTTTTGGCCTTGAAAGGCCGATCCTGAGGAAGGGCGTGGCCCTTACCCCCAGTGATATCAGAGATAATCTCTTTCAAGTCAGGGCCAAACAGCGTTTTCCCCTTGAAAGGAATGTTAAGTAGCTTGTTCTTGGAAGACGCATCAGCTGACCAAGATTTCAACCAAAGCGCTCTGCGCGCCACAATAGCAAACCCAGAATTCTTAGCCGCTAACCTAGCCAATTGCAAAGTGGCGTCTAGGGTGAAAGAATTAGCCAATTTGAGAGCATTGATTCTGTCCATAATCTCCTCATAAGGAGGAGAATCACTATCGACCGCCTTTACCAGCTCATCAAACCAGAAACACGCGGCTGTAGCGACAGGGACAATGCATGAAATTGGTTGTAGAAGGTAACCCTGCTGAACAAACATCTTTTTAAGTAAACCTTCTAATTTTTTATCCATAGGATCTTTGAAAGCACAACTATCTTCTATGGGTATAGTGGTGCGTTTGTTTAAAGTGGAAACCGCTCCCTCGACCTTGGGGACTGTCTGCCATAAGTCCTTTCTGGGGTCGACCATAGGAAACAATTTTTTAAATATGGGGGGAGGGACGAAAGGAATACCGGGCCTTTCCCATTCTTTATTTACAATGTCCGCCACCCGCTTGGGTATAGGAAAAGCTTCTGGGAGCCCCGGGACCTCTAGGAACTTGTCCATTTTACATAGTTTCTCTGGGATGACCAACTTGTCACAATCATCCAGAGTGGATAATACCTCCTTAAGCAGGATGCGGAGATGTTCCAACTTAAATTTAAACGTAATCACATCAGGTTCAGCTTGTTGAGAAATGTTCCCTGAATCAGTAATTTCTCCCTCAGACAAAACCTCCCTGGCCCCATCAGACTGGTTTAGGGGCCCTTCAGAACCATTATTATCAGCGTCATCATGCTCTTCAGTATCTAAAACAGAGCAGTCGCGCTTACGCTGATAAGTGTGCATTTTGGCTAAAATGTTTTTGACAGAATTATCCATTACAGCCGTTAATTGTTGCATAGTAAGGAGTATTGGCGCGCTAGATGTACTAGGGGCCTCCTGAGTGGGCAAGACTCGTGTAGACGAAGGAGGGAATGATGCAGTACCATGCTTACTCCCCTCACTTGAGGAATCATCTTGGGCATCATTGTCATTGTCACATAAATCACATTTATTTAAATGAGAAGGAACTCTGGCTTCCCCACATTCAGAACACAGTCTATCTGGTAGTTCAGACATGTTAAACAGGCATAAACTTGATAACAAAGTACAAAAAACGTTTTAAAATAAAACCGTTACTGTCACTTTAAATTTTAAACTGAACACACTTTATTACTGCAATTGCGAAAAAATATGAAGGAATTGTTCAAAATTCACCAAAATTTCACCACAGTGTCTTAAAGCCTTAAAAGTATTGCACACCAAATTTGGAAGCTTTAACCCTTAAAATAACGGAACCGGAGCCGTTTTTAACTTTAACCCCTTTACAGTCCCTGGTATCTGCTTTGCTGAGACCCAACCAAGCCCAAAGGGGAATACGATACCAAATGACGCCTTCAGAAAGTCTTTTCTGTGTATCAGAGCTCCTCACACATGCGACTGCATGTCATGCCTCTCAAAAACAAGTGCGCAACACCGGCGCGAAAATGAGGCTCTGCCTATGATTTGGGAAAGCCCCTAAAGAGAAAGGTGTCTAAAAAAGTGCCTGCCGATATAATCTTATCAAAATACCCAGATTAAATGATTCCTCAAGGCTAAATATGTGTTAATAATGAATCGATTTAGCCCAGAAAAAGTCTACAGTCTTAATAAGCCCTTGTGAAGCCCTTATTTACAATCTTAATAAACATGGCTTACCGGATCCCATAGGGAAAATGACAGCTTCCAGCATTACATCGTCTTGTTAGAATGTGTCATACCTCAAGCAGCAAGAGACTGCTCACTGTTCCCCCAACTGAAGTTAATTCCTCTCAACAGTCCTGTGTGGAACAGCCATGGATTTTAGTAACGGTTGCTAAAATCATTTTCCTCATACAAACAGAAATCTTCATCTCTTTTCTGTTTCTGAGTAAATAGTACATACCAGCACTATTTTAAAATAACAAACTCTTGATTGAATAATAAAAACTACAGTTAAACACTAAAAAACTCTAAGCCATCTCCGTGGAGATGTTGCCTGTACAACGGCAAAGAGAATGACTGGGGTAGGCGGAGCCTAGGAGGGATCATGTGACCAGCTTTGCTGGGCTCTTTGCCATTTCCTGTTGGGGAAGAGAATATCCCACAAGTAAGGATGACGCCGTGGACCGGACACACCTATGTTGGAGAAAAGAACCAACTTGACTTATCATAAAATCAGCTGCAGTTAATTCTGCAATCCAGCAGTGGTCGGTGTTGCATTGCTTATCACAGTTTACAATCCCAGTGAAAGCAGGAACTGGTAGTCCACTTGCTCTTTGCCTTTTAATGAATGGCTGGCATGAAGCAGGTGGACAGAATGAGTCTGGTTGGTGCAGTCCCTAGTGCTCTGGTAATTACCAACTGTGCCAGGTACAGTGTGTGCAGAGCTGGGGTAATTCTATACTGGTGTTATACATAGTGCTCTGGTGATTAATACCCGTCTGCTGCTGCTATACATGGACCGTATGTGCCAGGTACAGTGTGTGCAGAGCTGGGGTAATTCTATACTGGTGTTATACATAGTGCTATGGTGATTAATACCCGTCTGCTGCTGCTATACATGGACCGTATGTGCCAGGTACAGTGTGTGCAGAGCTGGGGTAATCCTATACTGGTGTTATACATAGTGCTCTGGTGATTAATACCCGTCTGCTGCTGCTACTACTGCTATAGAGGGACCGTATGTGCCAGGTACAGTGTGTGCAGAGCTGGGGTAATTCTATACTGGTGTTATACATAGTGCTCTGGTGATTAATACCCGCCTGCTGCTGTTATACAGGGACCGTATGTGCCAGGTACAGTGTGTGCAGAGCTGGGGTAATTCTATACTGGTGTTATACATAGTGCTCTGGTGATTAATACTGGTCTGCTGCTGTTATACAGGGACCGTATGTGCCAGGTACAGTGTGTGCAGAGCTGGGGTAATGCTATGCTGGTGTTATACATAGTGCTCTGGTGATTAATACCCGTCTGCTGCTGTTATACAGGGACCATATGTGCAGAGCTGGGGTAATGCTATACTGGTGTTATACATACTGCTCTGGTGATTAATACCCGTCTGCTGCTGCTATACAGGGACCGTATGTGCCAGGTACAGTGTGTGCAGAGCTGGGGTAATTCTATACTGGTGTTATACATAGTGCTCTGGTGATTAATACCCGTCTGCTGCTGTTATACAGGGACCGTATGTGCCAGGTACAGTGTGTGCAGAGCTGGGGTAATTCTATACTGGTGTTATACATAGTGCTCTGGTGATTAATACCCGTCTGCTGCTGTTATACAGGGACCGTATGTGCCAGGTACAGTGTGTGCAGAGCTGGGGTAATGCTATACTGGTGTTATACATAGTGCTCTGGTGATTAATACCCGTCTGCTGCTGCTATACAGGGACCGTATGTGCCAGGTACAGTGTGTGCAGAGCTGGGGTAATTCTATACTGGTGTTATACATAGTGCTCTGGTGATTAATACCCGTCTGCTGCTGTTATACAGGGACCGTATGTGCCAGGTACAGTGTGTGCAGAGCTGGGGTAATGCTATACTGGTGTTATACATAGTGCTCTGGTGATTAATACCCGTCTGCTGCTGCTATACAGGGACCGTATGTGCCAGGTACAGTGTGTGCAGAGCTGGGGTAATTCTATACTGGTGTTATACATAGTGCTCTGGTGATTAATACCCGTCTGCTGCTGCTGCTACTGCTATACAGGGACCGTATGTGCCAGGTACAGTGTGTGCAGAGCTGGGGTAATTCTATACTGGTGTTATACATAGTGCTCTGGTGATTAATACCCGTCTGCTACTGCTATACAGGGACCGTATGTGCCAGGTACAGTGTGTGCAGAGCTGGGGTAATTCTATACTGGTGTTATACATAGTGTTATGGTGATTAATACCCGTCTGCTGCTGTTATACAGGGACCATATGTGCCAGGTACAGTGTGTGCAGAGCTGGGCTAATGCTATACTTATGTTATACATAGTGTTATGGTGATTAATACCCGTCTGCTGCTGTTATACAGGGACCATATGTGCCAGGTACAGTGTGTGCAGAGCTGGGGTAATTCTATACTGGTGTTATACATAGTGCTCTGGTGATTAATACCCGTCTGCTGCTGTTATACAGGGACCGTATGTGCCAGGTACAGTGTGTGCAGAGCTGGGGTAATGCTATGCTGGTGTTATACATAGTGCTCTGGTGATTAATACCCGTCTGCTGCTGTTATACAGGGACCATATGTGCCAGATACAGTGTGTGCAGAGCTGGGGTAATTCTATACTGGTGTTATACATAGTGCTCTGGTGATTAATACTGGTCTGCTGCTGTTATACAGGGACCGTATGTGCCAGGTACAGTGTGTGCAGAGCTGGGGTAATGCTATGCTGGTGTTATACATAGTGCTCTGGTGATTAATACCCGTCTGCTGCTGTTATACAGGGACCATATGTGCAGAGCTGGGGTAATGCTATACTGGTGTTATACATAGTGCTCTGGTGATTAATACCCGTCTGCTGCTGCTATACAGGGACCGTATGTGCCAGGTACAGTGTGTGCAGAGCTGGGGTAATTCTATACTGGTGTTATACATAGTGCTCTGGTGATTAATACCCGTCTGCTGCTGTTATACAGGGACCGTATGTGCCAGGTACAGTGTGTGCAGAGCTGGGGTAATGCTATACTGGTGTTATACATAGTGCTCTGGTGATTAATACCCGTCTGCTACTGCTATACAGGGACCGTATGTGCCAGGTACAGTGTGTGCAGAGCTGGGGTAATGCTATACTGGTGTTATACATAGTGCTCTGGTGATTAATACCCGTCTGCTGCTGCTGCTACTGCTATACAGGGACCGTATGTGCCAGGTACAGTGTGTGCAGAGCTGGGGTAATTCTATACTGGTGTTATACATAGTGCTCTGGTGATTAATACCCGTCTGCTGCTGTTATACAGGGACCGTATGTGCCAGGTACAGTGTGTGCAGAGCTGGGGTAATTCTATACTGGTGTTATACATAGTGCTCTGGTGATTAATACCCGTCTGCTACTGCTATACAGGGACCGTATGTGCCAGGTACAGTGTGTGCAGAGCTGGGCTAATGCTATACTTATGTTATACATAGTGTTATGGTGATTAATACCCGTCTGCTGCTGTTATACAGGGACCGTATGTGCCAGGTACAGTGTGTGCAGAGCTGGGCTAATGCTATACTTATGTTATACATAGTGTTATGGTGATTAATACCCGTCTGCTGCTGTTATACAGGGACCGTATGTGCCAGGTACAGTGTGTGCAGAGCTGGGGTAATTCTATACTGGTGTTATACATAGTGCTCTGGTGATTAATACCCGTCTGCTACTGCTATACAGGGACCGTATGTGCCAGGTACAGTGTGTGCAGAGCTGGGGTAATTCTATACTGGTGTTATACATAGTGCTCTGGTGATTAATACTGGTCTGGTGCTGTTATACAGGGACCGTATGTGCCAGGTACAGTGTGTGCAGAGCTGGGGTAATTCTATACTGGTGTTATACATAGTGCTCTGGTGATTAATACCCGTCTGCTGCTGTTATACAGGGACCGTATGTGCCAGGTACAGTGTGTGCAGAGCTGGGGTAATTCTATACTGGTGTTATACATAGTGCTCTGGTGATTAATACTGGTCTGCTGCTGTTATACAGGGACCGTATGTGCCAGGTACAGTGTGTGCAGAGCTGGGCTAATGCTATACTTATGTTATACATAGTGCTCTGGTGATTAATACCCGTCTGCTGCTGTTATACAGGGACCGTATGTGCCAGGTACAGTGTGTGCAGAGCTGGGCTAATGCTATACTTATGTTATACATAGTGCTCTGGTGATTAATACCCGTCTGCTGCTGTTATACAGGGACCGTATGTGCCAGGTACAGTGTGTGCAGAGCTGGGCTAATGCTATACTTATGTTATACATAGTGTTATGGTGATTAATACCCGTCTGCTGCTGTTATACAGGGACCATATGTGCCAGGTACAGTGTGTGCAGAGCTGGGGTAATTCTATACTGGTGTTATACATAGTGCTCTGGTGATTAATACCTGCCTGCTGTTGCTATACAGGGACTGTATGTGCCAGGTACAGTGTGTGCAGAGCTGGGTTAATGCTATACTTGTGTTATACATAGTGCTCTGGTGATTAATACTGGTCTGGTGCTGTTATACAGGGACCGTATGTGCCAGGTACAGTGTGTGCAGAGCTGGGGTAATGCTATACTTATGTTATACATAGTGCTCTGGTGATTAATACCTGCCTGCTGTTGCTATACAGGGACTGTATGTGCCAGGTACAGTGTGTGCAGAGCTGGGTTAATGCTATACTTGTGTTATACATAGTGCTCTGGTGATTAATACCCGTCTGCTGCTGCTATACATGGACCGTATGTGCCAGGTATAGTGTGTGCAGAGCTGGTGTAATGCAATACTTGTGTTATACATAGTGCTCTGGTGATTAATACGTGTCTGCTGCTGTTATACAGGGACCATATGTGCCAGGTACAGTGTGTGCACAGCTGGGCTAATGCTATACTTGGGTATTAATCACCAGAGCCAGGGCCGCCATCAGGGGGTGACAGGGGTGACTCCTGTCAAGGGCCGAATGGACCAGGGGGGGCCCATGAGGCAAAAACAACTTATTTAAAAAATAAAAATAAATTAATTTTGGCAGCCACCAGAGGGCGCTACAGCAGAGTGCTATTGAGCATGGGAAATGTTATTACAAGGAGTAAAGCATTAGCATTTGAGAGGATTTCTGAGTGTGCACTAAACCACTATGCACAGTGTGAGACAGACTTCCCAGATGCAAGGAGGCTTTTTATCTAAGATTTTTACATCTGCATAACATGTTATACTCTCAGACTAAGATTGCTCAGTGTTTAAAACAAGACAGGTTAACTTAACACTGTTCAGTTTACACTACAGCTGACTTCATTTTGAAATACATACAAACAAGCCTAAATCCTGCATTTAACCAGATCTAATGGTATGAGACTGAGTACCACAGCTTATGGTTCCACCAAGACCATATAGAGTACAGCATTTTCAAAATCCATAAGTACAGCTGACAGATGGGAACATTTGTACACTAGATTTGAAGTGGCGCTCTTGGTTGGGGAAAATGGGGGGGGGAGACATATGTCAACCTTTCAAAAGTACATTTCTTCATCTAGCCATCTACCCACATCATTAATGTACAATTTTGAATTCACAGAATTATTTGTTTGCACATTTACAAATATGATTCTTTAAAAAATATAATTTATGCTTACCTGATAAATTCATTTCTCCTGTAGTGTAGTCAGTCCACGGGTCATCCATTACTTATGGGATTATAACTCCTCCCCAACAGGAAGTGCAAGAGGATCACCCAAGCAGAGCTGCCATATAGCTCCTCCCCTCTACGTCATATCCAGTCATTCGACTGAAACCATACGAGAAAGGAGAAACTATAGGGTGCAGTGGTGACTGGAGTTTAATTAAAATTTAGACCTGCCGTAAAAAACAGGGCGGGCCGTGGACTGACTACACTACAGGAGAAATGAATTTATCAGGTAAGCATAAATTATATTTTCTCCTGTTAAGTGTAGTCAGTCCACGGGTCATCCATTACTTATGGGATACCAATACCAAAGCTAAAAGTACACGGATGACGGGAGGGACAGGCAGGATCTTTACACGGAAGGAACCACTGCCTGTAGAACCTTTCTCCCAAAAACAGCCTCCGAAGAAGCAAAAGTGTCAAATTTGTAAAATTTTGAAAAAGTGTGAAGTGAAGACCAAGTTGCAGCCTTGCAAATCTGTTCAACAGAGGCCTCATTCTTAAAGGCCCAAGTGGAAGCCACAGCTCTAGTAGAATGAGCTGTAATCCTTTCAGGAGGCTGCTGTCCAGCAGTCTCATAGGCTAAACATATTATGCTACGAAGCCAAAAAGAGAGAGAGGTAGCCGAAGCTTTTTGACCTCTCCTCTGTCCAGAATAAACGACAAACAGGGAAGAAGTTTGACGAAAATCCTTGGTTGCCTGCAAATAAAATTTCAGGGCACGGACGACGTCCAGATTGTGCAAAAGTCGTTCCTTCTTTGAAGAAGGGTTAGGGCACAATGATGGAACAACAATCTCTTGATTGATATTCTTGTTAGTGACTACCTTAGGTAAGAACCCAGGTTTAGTACGCAGAACTACCTTGTCTGAATGAAAAATCAGATAAGGAGAATCACAATGTAAGGCCGATAACTCAGACACTCTTCGAGCCGAGGAAATAGCCATTAAAAACAGAACTTTCCAAGATAACAGCTTGATATCGATGGAATGAAGGGGTTCAAACGGAACACCTTGAAGAACGTTAAGAACTAAGTTTAAGCTCCACGGCGGAGCAACAGTCTTAAACACAGGCTTAATCCTAGCCAAAGCCTGACAAAAAGCCTGAACGTCTGGAACTTCTGCCAGACGCTTGTGTAAAAGGATAGACAGAGCTGAAATCTGTCCCTTTAACGAACTAGCAGATAAACCCTTTTCTAAACCTTCTTGTAGAAAAGACAATATCCTAGGAATCCTAACCTTACTCCATGAGTAACTCTTGGATTCGCACCAATTTTACGCCATATTTTATGGTAAATTTTCCTGGTAACAGGTTTCCTAGCCTGTATTAAGGTATCAATCACTGACTCCGAGAATCCACGCTTTGATAGAATCAAGCGTTCAATCTCCATGCAGTCAGCCTCAGAGAAATTAGATTTGGATGTTTGAAAGGACCCTGAATCAGAAGGTCCTGTCTCAGAGGCAGAGACCATGGTGGACAGGACGACATGTCCACTAGATCTGCATACCAGGTCTTCCGTGGCCACGCAGGCGCTATTAGAATCACCGATGCTCTCTCCTGTTTGATCCTGGCAATCAATCGAGGAAGCATCGGGAAAGGTGGAAACACATAAGCCATGTTGAAGACCCAAGGTGCTGTCAGAGCATCTATCAGCACCACTCCCGGGTCCCTGGACCTGGATCCGTAACAAGGAAGCTTGGCGTTCTGGCGAGACGCCATGAGATCCAGATCTGGTTTGCCCCAATGATGAAGCAGTTGGGCAAACACCTCCGGATGAAGTTCCCACTCCCCCGGATGAAAGGTCTGGCGACTTAGAAAATCCGCCTCCCAGTTCTCCACGCCTGGGATGTGGATCGCTGACAGGTGGCAAGAGTGAGACTCTGTCCAGCGAATTATCTTTGAGACTTCCATCATCGCTAGGGAACTCCTTGTTCCTCCTTGATGGTTGATGTAAGCCACAGTCGTGATGTTGTCCGACTGAAACCTGATGAACCTCAGAGTTGCTAACTGAGGCCAAGCCAGAAGAGCATTGAAAATTGCTCTTAATTCCAGAATGTTTATTGGAAGGAGTCTCTCCTCCTGAGTCCATGATCCCTGAGCCTTCAGGGAATTCCAGACTGCGCCCCAACCTAGAAGGCTGGCGTCTGTTGTTACAATCGTCCAATCTGGCCTGCGGAAGGGCATCCCCTTGGACAGATGTGGCCGAGAAAGCCACCATAGAAGAGAATCTCTGGTCTCTTGATCCAGATTTAGCAGAGGGGACAAATCTGAGTAATCCCCATTCCACTGACTTAGCATGCACAATTGCAGCGGTCTGAGATGCAGGCGCGCAAATGGTACTATGTCCATTGCCGCTACCATTAAGCCGATTATCTCCATGCACTGAGCCACTGACGGGTGTTGAATGGAATGGACACGGCAAGCATTTAGAAGTTTTGATAACCTGTCCTCCGTCAGGTAAATTTTCATTTCTACAGAATCTATAAGAGTCCCTAGAAAGGGAACTCTTGTGAGTGGCAATAGAGAACTCTTTTCTACGTTCACCTTCCACCCATGCGACCTTAGAAATGCCAGAACTAACTCTGTATGAGACTTGGCAGTTTGGAAACTTGACGCTTGTATCAGAATGTCGTCTAGGTACGGAGCTACCGCTATGCCTCGCGGTCTTAGTACCGCCAGAAGAGAGCCCAGAACCTTTGTAAAGATTCTTGGAGCCGTAGCTAACCCGAAGGGAAGAGCTACAAACTGGTAATGCCTGTTTAGGAAGGCAAATCTTAGATACCGGTAATGATCATTGTGAATCGGTATGTGAAGGTAGGCATCCTTTAAATCCACTGTGGTCATGTACTGACCCTCTTGGATCATGGGTAAGATGGTTCGAATAGTTTCCATTTTGAACGATGGAATTCATAGGAATTTGTTTAGGATCTTTAAGTCCAAGATTGGTCTGAAGGTTCCCTCTTTTTTGGGAACCACAAACAGATTTGAATAGAATCCTTGCCCGTGTTCCGACCGCGGAACTGGGTGGATCACTCCCATTAGTAAGAGGTCTTGTACACAGCGTAGAAACGCCTCTTTCTTTATCTGGTTTGCTGATAACCTTGAAAGATGAAATCTCCCTTGTGGAGGAGAAGCTTTGAAGTCCAGAAGATATCCCTGAGATATGATCTCCAACGCCCAGGGATCCTGGACATCTCTTGCCCAAGCCTGGGCGAAGAGAGAAAGTCTGCCCCCCACTAGATCCGTTTCCGGATCGGGGGCCCTCACTTCATGCTGTCTTAGGGGCAGCAGCAGGTTTTCTGGCCTGCTTGCCCTTGTTCCAGGACTGGTTAGGTTTCCAGCCCTGTCTGTAGCGAGCAACAGTTCCTTCCTGTCTTGGAGCGGAGGAAGTTGATGCTGCTCCTGCCTTGAAGTTACGAAAGGCACGAAAATTAGACTGTCTAGCCCTAGGTTTGGCTCTGTCTTGAGGCAGGGCATGGCCTTTACCCCCTGTAATGTCAGCGATAATTTCTTTCAAGCCGGGCCCGAATAATGTCTGCCCTTTGAAAGGAATATTAAGCAATTTATATTTAGAAGTCACATCAGTTGACCAGGATTTAAGCCACAGCGCTCTACGCGCTTGAATGGCGAATCCGGAGTTCTTAGCCGTAAGTTTGGTTAAGTGTACTACGGCATCAGAAATAAATTAATAAGCTAGCTTAAGGGCTTTAAGCTTGTTCATAATCTCATCCAATGGAGCTGTGCTAAGGGTCTCTTCCAGAGACTCAAACCAGAATGCCGCCGCAGCAGTGACAGGCGCGATGCATGCAAGGGGTTGTAATATAAAACCTTGCTGAACAAACATTTTCTTAAGGTAACCCTCTAACTTTTTATCCATTGGAGCTGAAAAAGCACAGCTATCCTCCACCGGGATAGTGGTGCGCTTAGCCAGAGTAGAAACTGCTCCCTCCACCTTAGGGACCATCTGCCATAGGTCCCGTGTGGTGGCGTCTATTGGAAACATTTTTCTAAATATAGGAGGGGGTGAAAAGGGCACACCGGGTCTATCCCACTCCTTGTTAACAATTTCTGTAAGCCTTTTAGGTATAGGAAAAACGTCAGTACACGCCGGTACCGCAAAATATTTATCCAGCCTACATACTTTCTCTGGAATTGCAACCGTGTTACAATCATTCAGAACCGCTAATACCTCCCCTAGTAATACACGGAGGTTCTCAAGCTTAAATTTAAAATTTGAAATCTCTGAATCCAGTTTACTTGGATCAGATCCGTCACCCACAGAATGAAGCTCTCCGTCCTCAAGTTCTGCAAATTGTGACGCAGTATCAGACATGGCTCTATTATTATCAGCGCACTCTGTTCTTACCCCAGAGTGATCGCGTTTACCTCTTAATTCTGGTAATTTAGAAAGTACTTCAGTTATAGCATTAGCCATGTCTTGTAAAGTGATTTGTATGGGCCGCCCTGATGTACTTGGCGCCACAATATCACGCACCTCCTGAGCGGGAGGCGAAGGTACTGACACGTGAGGAGAGTTAGTCGGCATAACTTCCCCCTCGTTGTCTGGTGATATTTTTTTAACATATAAAGTTTGACTTTTATTCAAAGTAACATCTATACATTGAGTGCACAAATTTCTATTGGGCTCCACATTGGCCTTTAAACATAGTGAACAAACAGATTCATCTGTGTCAGACATGTTTAAACAGACTAGCAATAACACTAGCAATAACACTAGCAAGCTTGGAAAAAACTTTTAAATAAATTTACAAGCTATATAAAAAACGCTACTGCGCCTTTAAGAAACATAAAAATGTGACACAGTTGAATTAACAATGAACCAAATATGTTAAAACAACCAAATTTTAACAGAAAATGTATAAAGTTAGCAGAGGATTGCACCCACCAGCAAAAGGATGATTAACCCCTTAATACCCAAAACGGATAACAGTTGAAATAATAAACGTTTTTATCACAGTCAAACACACTGTCACAGGTCTGCTGTGACTGATTACCTCCCTCAAAACTAGTTTTGGAGACCCCTGGGCTCTGTAGAGACGTCCTGGATCATGGAGGAAGAAATAGGAAGACTGTGACTAAATTTTTACTGCACAATAAAGCGCTAAAATAGGCCCCTCCCACTCATATTACAACAGTGGGGAAGCTCAGTAAACTGTTTTTATTCAGAAAAAAACGACAGCCATGTGGTAAAAATCATGCCCATAAAGTTTTATCACCAAGTACCTCAGAAAAAAACGATTAACATGCCAGTAAACGTTTTAAAAATTGAAAATTATGAAGTGTTATTAATAAGCCTGCTGCTAGTCGCTTTCACTGCAGTGCAGGCTCAAATATTACTTTAATATTGACAGTATTTTCTTAGTGAAATTCCATTCCCCAGAAATACCTCAGAGTATACATACATATCAGCCTGATACCAGTCGCTACTACTGCATTTAAGGCTGCACTTACATTACATCGGTATTAGCAGTATTTTCTCAGTCAATTCCATTCCTTAGAAAATAATTTACTGCACATACCTCCTTGCAGGTGGGCCCTGCATGCTATCCCCTGTTCTGAAGTTACCTCACTCCTCAGAATGGCTGAGAACAGCAAGTGGATCTTAGTTACGACCGCTAAGATCATAGACAAACTCAGGCAGATTCTTCTTCTAATGCTGCCTGAGAACAAACAACACACTCCGGTGCCGTTTAAAATAACAAACTTTTGATTGAAGAAATAAAAACTAAGTTTAACACACCACAGTCCTCTCACACGTCCTATCTTTAGTTAGGTGCAAGAGAATGACTGGATATGACGTAGAGGGGAGGAGCTATATGGCAGCTCTGCTTGGGTGATCCTCTTGCACTTCCTGTTGGGGAGGAGTTATAATCCCATAAGTAATGGACGACCCGTGGACTGACTACACTTAACAGGAGAAAGTGATCTCTTAATTTCTGCAATTTTTTTTATCATGCATGTCACACACTGTTGATTTAGGGAATGCAATGTGCAGAAATTTTACCTCCTTTGAGTGTTTCTGTGGGTGTTTTGTTTGTGTCTCTATGAGTGTGTATGTATTTTTTTGCTGTGCGTCTCTCTGTGAGGGTGGGTGTGTATGTATTTGTGCATTTTCTGTGGATGTCTGTGAGGGTGTGTGCGTATGTCTTTGTGTATTTTCTCTGGATGCCTCTGTGAGGGTGGGTGTGTGTCTGTGTGTTTTCTGTGGATGTCTGTGAGGGTGGGTGTGTGTATGTATGTCTGTGTTTTCTGTGGATGTCTTTGTTAGGGTGTGTGCGTATGTCTGTGTGTTTTCTGTGGGTGTCTCTGTGAGGTTGTGTGTATGTCTGCATTTTCTGTGGGTGTCTCTGGAAGAGTGTGTGTATGTCCGTGTGTTTTCTGTGGATGTCTCTCTGTGTGTGTGTATTTCATTGTGTGTTTTCTGAGGCTGTCTGACAGTGTTTCCTTGGGTGTATGTGCAAGTTTGTGTTTGAGTTTGTGTGTATGTGTCCCTTGTCTGTTCCTTTTTAGGACATTTTGACCTTACTACTGACTATTCACATCTTTCTACAGACTGAGACTAATGAGACCTTTCCGGAAGTCACCATTTAACCTTTCAATTATTGTTTAGGCAGTTCAGGGCCCTTCCTTTCAGCCACTGCATGCTGTTGAATCCTTATGTGTGAGTGTGTGTTTCAGTGTATGAGTGTGTCTGTGTGTTTGTATGTTACTACCTTTACAACATTTCCAAGTTTTACTACACTTAAGAATAAAGTGCATATATGTTTTAGTCAGGGGCCCCAACATTTCTAATGGCGGCCCTGGAAGTAGCTGGTGTTGTGCTTTGAAACCACAGCCTATTACAATGGGTTGAACGTAATATCAGATCTCATTATGTTATAACTTTGTGTACACAGACTTGCTTCCTTATCTTATATTTGTCTGGAACACCTAAGCTCAATACATAGAGAGAACAATGGAAAATTATAATTTTTCTGCAGCCCACTGAGAATGCAACTTCTTCTGCTGGCTGTGTTTACTTAGACTTGTCAATAGCATATACTCCAGTATTGAAACTTTCAGTATAGGTGGCTATACCACACACTAAATCAGCTATTTCAAATGCTGAAATAGGAGTTAAGGAGCTACTTGTCAACAATGTAATACACTCTAGCAGGTAAAATGGATCACTGGGAATAATTTAAACGGGAGAACATTTTTGGGTCATGAGACTTTCTACTTAAAAAATTGTGCAAATATTGAAGCTCACCTTTGTTCCCCTGACCTTACTAACTGCAGGAAAATCAGCAGCAATTATTAAGTATAGTTAAGTGTGCGACCATTAACTTTTAAAATAAAATAAAAAATTCTATCTGCCTATAGAAATGTTAAAAAAAAATAAAGTTTTATTAACCCTTATTTATATCTGGCTATAGACTAATCAAAACATAGCCAGAATAATTCTCCCCAGGAGCCCACAAGCATAGAAACTCCAACGCATAACACAGCTGCCACTCCTGATTGGCTCAGCGATCAAGTACTTCTCAGTGGCTCCCAAGTATAAATTTACCTATGTGTTTCATAGTATAACTATATCACATTAGAATTTCCCTTTAAAGCTGAATGTTTTTCTAATACTATTCATAATACATCATATCAGCGTAACATATGACAAACCAGGACAAGAAAACCCATACAAAACTGAACAAAACTACAGTATGACTGAAGAAACAAGATGATAGGATATTGGTTCCGTACTAAAGTTGATGATCATCATATGACCTAAAAACAAGATATAAAGCTTGAACTCACCTTCCGCAAGACTTTTCCTTGAAGTAAAGCTCAGAAGTTTAACACCAGAGTCCAACTCAATGTCTGTCTCAAACTTTCCACTGCTCTGTATATCTCCAGCGCCATCTATCATGGCGTCCTCCTGTTCCTCCACTTCCTCCTGGCCAGCGGTTGGAAGAGTGGTGGCAGGAGGAGAGGTTTTAGTGGTACAAAGTGTAGCAGCTATGTGAGGAGGTGGTGGAGAGTCAGGTTGTGGGGAGACAGACAAAGCTGGGGATGAAAGAGGCACGTTGGAAGGAGAAGTGCATTCAATGTTTGATTCTGTGGGGGATGCCGGTGCGGACTCTGACACCTCAGATGAAAGAGAATCTCTAAGCACTGTTTTTTCCCCAAGAACACTGTCCACTGCATTAATAACTTCACTTATGCCATTAATTTCCTGAGCCGGCAAAGCACTAGCAGTCACTGGAGTAACAGCAGGCACCGGTAGCCCCAGAGGATCCTTGCATAGCTCATCCTCAGTCTCTTCTGTGGCTGTATCTTCCAAGAATTCCGTGATAGGAGGAGGGGTACATTCCTCAACAGTACTGTCCCTCTGACCAGTGCCCTCTAGATCACAGGGGAAGGCCGGTGTTGTAGCTACTACAACAGGAGCTGCTGGTACAACTGGCAGAAGACAAGAAGCCGGGTGCAGCTCGGGTCTAATGTCTGAAGAGGCAGATTCTGAGACAAGCCCAAGTATATCAATTTTCTCTGTGTCCATAGGCTCAAGTTGCAAAGTTGGAGGAGTTGATTTTAACACAGAGTCTTGTTTTGGCTTCTCCTCTATTAAGAAAAAAAGGAAAGAAAAAATACTGTAGTATCCTAAACATCTCACTCAAATTCAGCTCTTTACAGATACAGTTAAAGGGATAGTCTTTCATGATTCAGATAGAGCAGGCAATTTTAAGTAACATTCTAATTTACTCCTATTAGCATTTTTTCTTCATTCTCTTGGTATATTTATTTGAAAAAGCAAGAATGTAAGCTTAGGAGCCGGACCATTTTTGGCTCAGCACCCTGGGTAGCGCTTGCTGATTGGTGGCTACATTGACCTTTCAGGCACACTGATAGAATGACCCTGTTTAGCCCTCTTGCACAGGCAGGGAAAACCATACACTTCGCATTTTGTATTATAATTTCACAGTGTGAGCGTCTTAAATAGTTTTTTTTCCTGCATAATTTGAATATGATTTTTGCATAAAATACGATTTTTGCATAACAATTTTGGTATGATTTTTAATGCATTTAAACTGCAAATTGTATTTTTATTTAAATTACTTCGATTATTAATTTTATACGATTTTTAAATTATGACTTGTGAGTCCTACTGTAATGTATGCATCGCCTTCACATACTTAAACGCAGGATATAGCCCTTTGCGAGACACACTGATCTTAAGATAACGACTGCCATTAGAGAATTATTTCATAGTACTGGAAATCTCACAAGCCCAGACAGCATTAGATAAAAGGGAAAGTGAAGAACACATATAGGACCTGCTATATATACTGTTTACTAGCAGGACAAAGGCACGGGGGTCTTGCAGTACTAATGATTCGAACATTTCTTGTTGTATCATCTTTGCTGAAGGAAACTGATGCTTAAAGATTTATATTTCTCAGCAAACATATTGGTAAAGAGACAGTAAAACCTTCTTGTTTTTGTGTAACAATTGTGCTTTTCCCGTGGTCCATAGAGAGAACAAAAAGCAAATTCTGTAACTTAGGCTTTCCTCACAATTCTGTAAAAGGTGGCGGTGACAATCTGCAGTATTTCAGATTCAGTTACAGAATTAGCTTTTTGGCCCCTCTAGAGAGCACAAGGCAAGTACAATGTTTATATAAAAAGCAAGAGGTGTCAATATCCCTTTAACAAACATTTAGTCCTGGAGTGAGAAGACAGTAGACCTTTAAATTCAGTAATATTTATGTGGCTATGAAATTGACCCATTAATACAGCTTAGAAATGTGTTGTTGTGTTGTACTGCAAAGTAAATGTGTTCCCTGGTCATGTCTTCTCTACTGGTTACCGACCTATTACAAATAACTGGATGAGGCCTTAAAAGACAAATATTGCAAGTGGTTGAGCACTATATGGTAGCTGTGTTTGCAACAATATATAAGATTGTTACAAGCATTTCTGCCGTTTATACTTAAATAAATGTGCATACTCACGCAACTAGGTTAACAAAGGATACCAGGAGAACATAGTGAATCTGCTAATAGAAGTAAATTGTAGAGTTGTTTGTTTAACTTTGACTTTGTCTCCTCAAGTAATGCCCAAATTGCCTGACTCGCTGCATGCACAGTGATTGTTAATAGCTGTGCAAAAACCCTTTAACAGTTGTTACTATTCAGCCATAATCCAGAGAGATACGATACATAGCTGGGTCGGGCAATTTGCAGCATTTTCCAAAATACAGAAATCCCTTTATGGGATCGGGTCATGGGGGAGTGTCTATGACACTAGGCACGCCCTCCAGCCCGCAATCACAGTTAGGAAGGCGTTATGGCTTCAGTACAGCAGAACGGCACCAAAGCCCAGAGCAGTTAGGACGGCATGGAACATCCTAACAGTGAGAAGGGGCGAATATACATTGCAATTTAAATACAGTTATGAGAGTGAGGCTAGAGGACGTTTTAGTTCAGGAATGACCTCTCTCTTTGGTGATGAGGAGAACGCACCTTGTTTCAGTTCGCTGGCAGCAGGGACAGGAATGCTGGCAGTGAGATGAGTGGTCTCTACAGTCCCATACACCACAGGGCTGTGTTCAGGAGCCTGGCTAGGCAGCTGCAGGGATTTGAAGTAGAAAAGAGGGTGATAATGAGCGCGCGAATAGAAAAACTGGCAAAAGTGTGGAAAAGGTAAGAGCAATAATAAAGGAAAATATATTTTAAAAGAAGAAAGCGTGTGGAGGGGTGGGGAAGAGACATAGCAAAATAAAAAGCAGGAAAGGAGACAGAATTGAGAAAACAACAG